>NW_024006223.1:0-13827 GCF_014805625.2 Glossina fuscipes | reverse complement strand
TCAATTATCCTGTAAGTCCTTCAGGGATGGCGATTAATACTGAACCAACACATCCCCTATCCGTGAAGTCAACAAAAAAAACTCTTCGTACAGGTCACTTGTTAATTTGTTTGCAGGCACTTACCTAGACGGCTATGACATCAAAATGAACGAGTCTGTGCGATGCGCTGTTCTTTTATAGCCTGAGTCTCACTCGCTTGTCCCATTGCCAACATGTTCTATGTGTTTACATGCGTTTTGAGGTCCTATGCTTATGTGTATGCTTAGCTTAGGTTGGGTGCAGTCCCAACCTTAGTTACGACTTGCATGATCCTACTTATGTACAACTTAACCAACTTACATCTAATTTATTACTATGTTTGTCCAAATGTCTACTCACTAAGCACTCAGGTACCAAATCGCGTGATTCGATCACCGTTAGGTATGTGAGTGCTTGGGCACTGTGTTTGCATGTGCTTTGTGTGTTTTTACATGTGTGATCTTGTCTTTGTACATTTTGTGTATGCAGTTTATGCACTATCGTATGTTCTTATTATTTTTTCCCTACCTAAGTTCAATTCTGCTTGTTTTTTTACCCTAACGGTGTTACACATTTTGCGCATTTTTACACATAGAGATTCTTGCTGAAGTTGTTTCGCATGCATACATTTTCTACCTCAGTTCAATTCTGCTTGTTAAACATTTTGGGATTTTACTTGTATTTATACTTTGAGTTTTTATTTAGCCTTTGAGTACTTAAACATTTTGAGATTCTACTTGGGTTCTTACCATATTGACTTCTTGCATCTAAGTTTTTCTTTTATTTGGGTTCTTGACTCCGCTATTACATTTTGAAATTTGGATCTAAGCTTTTTGGTAGACTGGGGTTCTTAATCTGTACTGTGGTGTGCTTCTGTGGTTTTACGGAGGCATACTCACTATGTGCTTCTACTTTTCTCTTTACACACGTGTGGTGTGTGTTTCTATGAATTAACTCACGTGGGCCTGTACAATATGTGTTTAGACATTTTTCTCGTTACCAGGTATAGGCATATTTAATGTGTGTTTCATGATTTTATCTTTACAAGGTATCGGTATATTAGTGTGTGATATTATGATTTTATCTGTACAAGGTATAATTAGTGGGGGTTTTTATGATTTTGCATTTGAAGTTGGAGGGGGCTTCTCGTGTATTGTTCACAGAACGATGTGTGCGGACCGATCGGACTTGCTGACTGCGGAGTGCGGGTGGACTTTTAAGCGGACGGACTTGTATTTCGTAAGGAAGCAAAAACGCTTCCTTACAAGGCCATGGCGAAGAAAGGTGCGGATCTAAAAATAGACGCAACTTCCACATTCCAAAGGATTTTCAGAATTAAGTGCACGGCTGCTTTGTGTCACAACAAAAATAGCTATTGGTTTGTTGTATTTCGTTCATAAATGATGTGAAAATTCCTACACTAATGACCAGCTGCTCACATCTTAAATTATTTTAGCAATAAAGGCATTTTATTGCCAAAACTCTACATACCACTCTTTTCACAATAGATAACTCAATATTAATACCAGGACCTTTAAAATTATTTTTTATATAACTTACGCTCGCATTCCTATAACAAACGACTTCTCAAATTAAAAATCATGAATTTAACGGTGAATACATTGAGTACGCATTGGTAGTTGGGTGCATTTAGTTTTCAATCCAAGTCAATGTTAGGTCGTCTTGTACTCTGTGTTGTTATAATTTTTCCAAATTTAATATTGCAGCATGTACAGCATTTCTATATACGGTTATTAAAATTCATGTTCAAAAGCAATTATTCCTGTTAGCCCTTAGAAATTTGGGTTTGGATCCGATTGCCTCTCTTCCTCCGTATAAAAATAGGTTGCTTCTGCTGTCCCTACCGTCTCTTGAGAAGCGTAGGTTTGCTCTTGGCGTTTCCTTTCTAATTAAAGTAATAAATGGTGCCATTGACTCGCCTTCATTACTTGGTGTAATAAGCTTCCCTAACCGCTTCTCTAGGCACTTTATCTTGGTTAAGCTTACTCAGTGTAAATTTAATTATGAGCTGTGCTATCCGCTCAGAGTCGTTTGCAAGAGCCTAAATGACGTGTACCACTTATTCTCGTTATCGGACTCTTTAAAGTCCATTAAAGCAACATTGTTTAATACGCGCGATTTACCTATGTCGTATTTAAACTAGTTTTTATCCTTAAAAAATCGTTACGTTTCGAAAATGAATTATTGTCAATTTATTATCGGTTGCCAGGCTTATGCATGTTTGCGATGGCTTAGGGGTCCATTTGCAATTTAGTCCTGTACTGGTTGTAAGTGTGGCCCTATGCTGATAGTGTACATGCTTTTTTTTTTCTTTTTCTTTTTTTCTTCTTATTTGTTTTATTATACTTATACTAAATTTTATTATTAATTAATATAAGTTTTGCATTAAGAGCCTATTGAACTCGACTGTTATTTGTTTAGTTGAGTTTCTAGTATAAGTAGAATAAATAAATAAATAAATAAATTACGTTACTGGTGCCGACATGTTGCTAAGTAGTAGAGAATTAACATTTATAATCCCATCATGTCTTCTAAAACGTTATTGTTGGTAGTAAAAGCAATAAAAAATATAAAATAAAAATCAACTTTCAATTAGAAACAGCAAATTACGTCAAGCACTCAACTATCACTTTCATTGTGACTTGTAGTGGTTGTTTAAAAATATTCATAATGTACAGAACAGGGGCGTCATTAGGTCAGGTCGTGCTAACACAAAACATAGCTATGCGTTGACTAGCTTAATTTCAAAAATATTAGTTGAACATTATTTAGCATCCATCAATTTGTTTTATAAACGCATGTAGCGTTTCGCTAATCTAATTACGAACAATGGCGGAGCTTATTTGTATATAGCTGTTGCTTTATATTTGATCCGCTGCATGCAAAGTTAGAAAAATCGTGGCGTAATATAAAACTCGCTTTATATCTAAGAACAAACTCTCCTGGTTGCATTACTAATAGGTTTTAGTAACAGAGCAAAAATAGGACTTTTAAAATTATGAATCTTTTGGCAGATGATAAGATTTTGTTTCATATTTTTTTTTTTTACTAAGAAGATGTCCTCAGTACGGATATGACCACAGCAATGGTCAAGAAGGAAGAAGTAGGAAAAAACAAATCGTTTGTAGCCGGAACTTGGCGGCTGCATGCCCATCAGTAAGCGATATGTCTTCTCTAAACGATCACTCACTTCAGCTGCAGCCAAAAGTTGGTCGTAACTATATCATGGTCCACCGAAAATATTTTCTGAATAAAAGGTGAAAACCATTTTCGAATTGAACTTAATCAAGACGTTCGTTAAGTTTGCTAATGCATTAGTCATTTATACGATCGTTAGCTTTGCTAAGTTAGACGAAGAAACAGCCAAAATGCCTATGTTGTTCACAGAATAGATTAGGTTTTAATTAGTAGCGAAACAAGTCCTGCGGGCTGCCCACAATATATTTTTTCTTCCAACATTTTTTTTCGTGGTCCCTTGCAAGTTAGTGAAACCGTTACTACCATAAGCCTTCTTGCACTGTCAATTTTTGACGTAAAGTGAATAACTTTTGTCCATTTTATTACAACAAATTTGTTTGAACGAAAAATTCCAAGTAATACACCGGCTATAAACATCCCATTTGTCCAGTGTCTATTCCTTCGTTGCGGGCTTGTGCTCTGAGCAATTTGGACTATTTTCAATACCAACAGAAACTTTCAATATTTCTACTAAGCTTGAAGTTGATATATACATTTTTGCCACTAGGAGAGTGTCAACAACACACACTATATAGACGGCCAAACGGACTGACATGGCTTAATTGATTCACAATTTTCCATTGCCCAAAAATATATATATTCTTTATAGGGTCTTTAAGCTTCCTTTTGGGTGCAGTAAACGTTATGACAAAACGGGTATATCCCCATCCTCCGGTGGACAAAAAATAAGAAATAAGGGGAATAAATAATAATAAGTTTTTGAAACTGAAGCAGCAGATCGAAATATATAAACATAGGTTTTAATTGAAGATACATCGGAAGTAAAAGAGGAAACGTTAGTTTTATGTAAGTTTACTTAACTTGTACCTTGCGTATTTATTTGAAAAAGGATACACCGTACGTGTTCGAGTTACAAAGGTATAACCTTCAACATAATCATCGTACGCAACATTATCTTCATACTTAGTAACGGAATGAATTGTCTTTTTTCCAATTTTCATTTGTTTGGTATTTTTAAGGGAGTAAAAAAGATAATCTTCCCTAAGCACATTTTAAAATCATGGTTAAGGGTTAAAAGTTTCGCATTATATTAATAATAGTCTTCATATGAGAGCCAATAAAGTTTATTAAATCTTGGCTACATTTTCGAGGATACTTTATACGCATTTTGGCAACTTAATAGCTCTTCTTTATGATTCTCTAATGAATCCCATGATGGTTACACAGAAACGTTGCGTTGCGTACCGAATATGACGATAATAAAAAAAGTTTTGTTTTTGTTTATCATATAATAGTCTTAAAATCTAAAAGATGGAAAATTTTTTTAATTTGCCCAAAGTATAGAGTATTGAGCCCGCCATCGAAGAATGGTAGTATATTCATTCTGTCATAACATTTGTAACACCCAAAGTATACCATGAACGTGGGTATATTCTTAGTTATCGTGAAATTCTGAACCGATGTAGCCATGTCCATCCGCCTGGGTGGATCTGCGTAGTTGACAGTCTCCCGGTCGCGAATATGAAAATATTATCTCCAAACTCGGCAGACACATTGGGAGTTACTGCACGCAGATTAGTATTAAAAACAAGCCAAATCAGCCAAAAAATACATCCACAGCAAAGCTAAAACTGCAAACAGCTGTGTTTTGCTCATTAATCATATATTACAAATGTGCACTATTGAAATTTTCCAAATTTATTTTACGGAGGACCTTATTTTTCATGTCTAAAAATGGAAAAAATCTGCTACTACACACCAGCTTATAGGTGATTACATTCTTTTATTAGGACGTTGCGAATATTTTCCATCATTTTCTACAACATTTTACCATATTTCTGGCAACACGACGTTATCGTGTCGAAATATTATTTTGGTTTGACAGTGATGTCCGAACTTCTTCGACCTTGGTGAGCCGCGCGTCAGCCAAGCTACGCTGGATCGTCTAAACAAGTAGTAATCAGAACTTTCCATTCGAGCTGCGGCAGTGTATCCTTCACAACAATTGTAACAAGTAGTTGATTTGCGGGGCAGCCATTTTCTTCTTTCTGTGCCTTTCAGATCACATGTAAACATTGGCAAACAGTTGCTTCATCATCTGGTAACCTGTTTGAAAGTTCTTTAGAGCTTGAGCTAGGTTTTCGTCCAATGAGTCTTGCAATTCGTTATGTTCGAACCTCCAGGCTGCTCTTTGTTATTGGCATCGAAACCACCAATTTTAAAACGTTTAAACCAAATATGACAATTGGGATATGCTTCTGAACTTCGGCCGACTTCTTCAAATTAAGCAACACGAAAGAAGTGAAGGTCAAAAATGCAATTTTAAGCGCGTCATGATTAGCATCAGCGTACGTTGGGTAAATCAATAATACTAAATGGAAAACTGTTACTCTAAGTAGAAGAAGGTCAAAATCATCGAATTTAAACGTTACATATACTGGTATTTTGCTTCATTATATTTACCTGTAGATCTCCCTGGCCAAAATTACCGGAAGTCATGATAATTCTGCCTTTTTGAGACTTCATGATTATAACACACGAAGTGAACAAAGTAGAATGTTGAGAATAAACGATACAAGCTAGGTGGCTTAACCAAAAATTATAACATATATGAGTAAAGTAATTGTATGGCGAAGGTCACGACGTGGACGACCAATTTTTTCTATAAAATCCCGTCCATATGGATGTCAAATAAAAGAGCTTGGATAGCAAGTTGTATTCGGCTGAAAAGTAAAGAATAAATAATTCTATATATTTTATATGTTAAATATTTTATATTAATATATTATATAATAAAACAATTTTTTATATAAGTTTTTATAGAAGTTTTTTTTTTTAGTGTTGACCGAAGGACGTGCACTACTAAGGCGCCGAAGATTTTAATACGTAAGAAATAATTGTTTTTGACAGCCGTGCCAGTGTACTCATGTAAAATTTTAAGAAAATTTATTTATATAATTTATTTTACGCATTATTCTAAGATACATTGGGAATAGACGACCACACACACAATACAATACGAAGTACGAAAACTCTATTTCATTTTTTGAATAGATAGCTAGTATATGATGATTTGCAATTAAGACCAAAATATGTTGTAACACTGTTTGCCGAATATAAGACGAATATTTGTTTATGAAATTTTTTCCTGAAAGTGGCGCCTATTATCATCCTACTATGTTGCATTAAAATACAAAAGTCATTGTATTAGAGCACGGACTGGTAGTCCGTTATAATTAATATAATATGATAATTATAATATAAATAGAATACAACACAAATATGTATACATATTCCAAACCTAAAATACAACCTTAAAATTAATCCGCAATGATAATCACAGCTTAATTATGGGTTCTGCAAATTGCTTATATTTAAGAATGCCTGATCGATTTCGGTCTACCCCAAAGTTGTCACCAAATTTCTATTCCGCGTGCATTATTCGTCTGTATGAGATAGTATGAGGTAGTCCCAAACGAATTATTTCCGCATTCCATGTCAACGTTTTTTCAATGTGAAGCATGTCCAGTTCTATTTTCACTATTGAAATTTACTAAAAATTGAAACCATTGTATATGTGTTGGTGTTGTAGCCCCAGCCACATTGCGTAACCAGCCACTTATTGTGTAACCATGCGTGTGTGTGTCTACCAGACTCAGTCAGTAGTAAGTCTATCAATGTCCTCTTGTATCTAAAGTTGTTATCTAAACAAATTTTAGAGCAATTTTCCACTAGAAGTGGAATGGAGGCCTATGAGTTATACGTAAGCACCATAGCTGAAGTAGGGAGGGGTTGTATATTTTCGAACACGAGCATACCTAGGACGGTTACAATCAAAAGAATTTGCTCGTGCTTGCCCCCTATCGGATATGCTCATTGACAAAACTCTAAACAACCGAAAAGGGATCCTATGTGTCCATAGGGCCTCTCCCACCTTGCCTTCGGCCCCAAAAATTTTGTGCAAGACTTGGAAATTGGGACGGAATTATAAGAAAAGAAACTTAGTATATTTTTAAGCGTAACAATCTAGAATAAAAAATACTTTAAGTAAAAATATTTATTTAAAGCAATCAAAAATAAATTCAAAGATTCGTGCTCATAGAACACGTTAACACAAATATAATCCAAAGGCGGGACAAACACAAAAATAAACTAGTACAGGTAATTGACATATGCGAGTCAAATGCCATATCGCAATAATCTTTGGTAACTTAACAGCATTGGCACAATCTTACTTTGACAGTATCGGTATCATGAACCAATTGGGCGGCACCGTCTAAATTCCGCCTTTTTCTTTCCTACGCCTACGCGTACAATTCTTCGTAAACCTCGTGTCTTTAAAAAGAAAAACCTCATCCCATGTAGGTCTCATTTTCAATTTGCGACCTTTATGCATACTTTTGGTAAAACTGGATTTTTATGATTAACGTCGTCTACTTGGAACTTTCTTAATATCACATACAGTAACAAAAAAAAGAAAACTTTCCTTCACAAATTTTCCAGTTTTTAGAAACTAGTTCAGTTGTTCTTACTTTTTTTTTTTTATTTTGCTTTCAAATTATTCTTTACTCATAAGGTATGTGTTTTTTGCAAAGTAAAAAAAAATTGTCAAAAATTGTTCCTGAAAGAAAAGTTTGAAATTGTTTCGCTCATTTGATAGATACTTTTATATAGATACACGGGATATAGGTGAATATAGGTGACGTTTTCTAATTTAGTCGCATTAGAGTCTCAAGTTTGGGTATTTTTCCACACCTATTTTTCGCTAACATACCGAATTTCGAAAAATTGTTAAGAATAGTTTCCGAAAAAGAAGTTTGCATTTCTCTTGGTCATTTGAAAAATACTTTCACATGATGTAGGTGAATACAGGTGGCATTTTCTAGTTTAGCCGCATTAAAGTCTTAAGTTTGGGTATAAAGAATTTGGGAGCCTGCCTGTTTTTGAGATCGTCTATTCCGTAAGAATGTTCAAGTTTAAAAATCTGACAATTCTAAGTTCATCTAATTTATGGGTGAACGACCACGTTAGTCGGCGTGGTACTAAAATCTTCTTACCATAAATAAGAAAACATTTTTCGTTCCATCTCGGGGCCGAGATCCGATATCCAACCGAAACACATCGAAAATGGATTAAAGACGTTAAATAGCTCATATTTTTACTTTAACAAGCTCTGCACAATCGCGATAATAAAGTTAGAATGACTAAGCGTAAATAAAGAAACCCGCAAGAGCTCCTACTCATTTACCTTGACATTTATTTATTCCTTATATAAATTTAAAGTCTTTGCAGAAAATTTCAACAAATTCCTAAAAGTTTTTCGAAATTGTAGATGAACCGTTTGAAAATAAACCTTTCTAAGTGATTTTTTTTCCTTATCTCCGAGCAGTTGAAAGGTGTTCTTTATCCATGCTTATTTAAAACACAATTCGTTATTGATTTTGAAAGAATTTTCCCTTTCAACTTACCAGATGGTATAAGTTTCTGAACTTTGACTTCTTTTTCATTTTGACTATATGGAAGCAAATCACACACATTTTATAATAATTATCAAATGAAGTTCCGCTTTACTTATTGCAACAACAAGCGATTATCTTATAATCTGGATTAGCAAATTTTATGTTCAAAGCCGACAAGGGGATGGTTGATAATATTTTACAATTTTTGAAATATCTGAAATATAAAAAGATAAACCGTTACATGAAAAAAGATATTGTTAAAATATTATTTTTCTATTAAATTACCGAAATACGCAAAAAAATAATGTACTATTATGCCATAAATGCAATTTTCAATTAATTAATAAAATAAAAATGTTCTTAAACAATAAGTAAAAAATCTTTAACTATTATCACACGTAGAGTTTAAGTTGCTGAGAAAATTACGGGGTCATCGGAGAGTCTGCTTTTTCGATTATTTTATTATAAAAAAAAAGAGTGGGTAGGGTTGAGAAACAACTTGACGTAAAAGGGTTGCCCATAAAATTCCTGGTAAATGCATAACTTAACTTCCGTCGATTGAGAAGACATAGGTGGTATAAAATATTTTATAAAAAATTTTGTCTGTGGTTAAACATTACTCTTTACTTTTGGCGACGAACACGTATCTTTGAGTCTATATGTAAAAGGACACACGTTTCTATTATCGTCACAAAACAATAAAATAAATATGGCAAAGTCTAGCTGGGGAAATGTAGAATGCACCACTTTTCACTAACTTAACCGCTGTCTTTATTGTGTCAACTGCTTACGGTTTTAACTTGTCTTATAGACGTGGAACTATAAGCAAACTTTTGCATTGTGTTCCAGCCTAATAATCGTCAACTCAAGGTATTTCGAGTAGATAATATTTTTTCATCTGGTTGTAACTTGGACAAGTAAACATCATAGATATGCCAAAGCAAGGTTCTGTCTGATTATTTTTGATATTAATTCTCAAACACTGACAATTTTCAAATTTTTTTCAAGTTCCGGCTACAAAATTGTGAAACTTTCGTTTAAAATTAAAATTTTTTTTGGAATAAAAAATTCATATTAAAGTTCACAAATAGACGAACAAAGTCCACAAACTGTTTATAAAGAAATCTACGTAAGTACATATAGAAAATTAAAGTAATATTCTTTGCCGTTGGCTTAGAGGTATGGTAAAAGCCACGTTCTCGTTCCAAGAAATTTGTAAAAATAAAAGGGATTTTCGTGTGTGTTGCATTTACTTGTTCTGTTTTTTGGAAGTCAGTAGCCTTACGAGATAATAATCTTATAGCAAGAGAAGATCGTTGGGAAATAAAACAAGCATTTTTCAAAAATGACTTGTTTGACATGACACTTGTTTGTTATAAAAGAAAAAAAACTTTGTGTGTACCTCCTCAATTGTAAGCTCGTGAGTATCGGTTAACTCGCTGCAAACCGAAATACAAAGGGATTTTTTATGCCGAAGTTCAGTAAACAGCTAAACAAATTGGTGTCTGTTGTACCCAAGAAGGGAAAGGTTAGGAAGGAATGGCATTCCATTGCCAAGTCGGAGAGCTGTCAGACGTAAGCATCTGTAAGTTGGCAAGTGCCTACAATTCCTTTTCAGCTGCAGAATGAAGGGAGTTAACATCAATATCGTGAAAATTCCTTGTGAATGTTTACAATCTTCGCACCCGTCACTGAAAATTGAAGATACCCTAAGTTATTCTTTATTCCAAGATATTGCAGTTACGATAAGTTTCCGAATCACCTTATTACTGGCCACCTGCTTTTTAATTTACTGCAGCAAAAATTGAAATGGAAAATTGAAGCTACCGTACACATCAATTACTAATGTTCAAATTCTTAAAAGCGGTCTATACGTCGCCGAAAATGGTGAAAAAATAAACCTTATCTTCCATCAAAACGAACATTTAAAATGTGGTAACTATTTTATTGCTTCTGGTACAAATGTTTCACAGTTTAAAAGATATTTTCTAAACAGAAATAATTTTTATTTTTTTCGAATGTACATTTTCTTATTATTTGCAAATGATTACCCTCTCCGGGAATGATTTGGGTCGGAATTGGGCGTATTCAAAATAATTGTAAGCATATTAAGCATTCAACAACAAGGTGGCGGGAGAGTTTAGCGGTTTAATATGATTATACGATTTTAGATAATAAAACACTGAGCGAGTTAAACATATATTTAACAAGTAGTGCCTAAATATTTCACACATACATCAGCGTATCAAAAAGAACATGTAACTACCAATGCCTATGGAAAGGCTAAAACCAAAATTCTCGCTTTCATTTGAGCTCTGCAACCGTCGTAAAATCTTTCATAAACTAGTGGTATAAATACGATGTGAAGATGTTTCAAAGGTTTCACTTGACTTGCCATTGTTATTTGCTTCGGAAGCTACAACAGATTCTCCGTTTAAATATTGGATGTAAATCTGTAGATGCGACCAATATTATGTATGGAATGTACACATATTTGAATACTGGTATGTAAGCTATATACATATTTATATATACCGGATATTAGAAACAATCTCTTAAAGACTTCGATTCCAATTTATTTATATTTTGTTTTTAATACGCCGCACAGTTCGGGCCCCAAAACTTACTCTAGTTCGAGCCTACTGCGCACCTGAGCCAATAATTGGGCAGGTATGCCAGCACTCTGTTTGTGGTACCGTTTCCGTTGACCCTTTATATAAAATAGTAACTATATAACTTCTATTCATTGCAGCATAAATGTTCGATTTTGCAGCGTAGTTCTATAGGGGAAATAGAGAGTGAACAAGTCTATGTTCATTAGTAGTTACTTTCGCTTCACTTTACTATGCAGCAATGTTTGACAGTAAATTTTTCCAGAGAGATGCCAAAAAAAATTCCTTAAAAACAACATCTTTTTAAAATTTAAGATGGTGTGGAAACTTTTACAACTGGCATCTCTGCTTGAGCTTCGACTTTTTTTTTAAAATTGTTCGTGCTCCATAAAAACTTCTTCCAAATTGATTTTTTTTCAATTTTTTCAACTAAAAAACCACTCTTTGCACTGCAATTGCGCTGTTAAAGTGGATGATCTTCCAGCTCCATTTTTAACCTTTTATAAATTAAAAAAAAAAATTAAGAAAAATCTCATCAGCTTGACGCTACTCTGCACAGTGCGCAGCACCAACTGCTGTTACCAATCCTATCACTGTTTATTCTACGCTGACTGTTTTCGTTAGCATGTGGCGGCTGATAAATATGTCTTTCCGATCTTCAAAACTTTTCTCTGTTTTTGTCGATTTCATCGAATCTTTTTGACGTCATGCTACCTACTAGTTCTTTGGGTAAGTAAGTTCCTCAGAATTTAAGCTAGCACGGTCCGCAAAATCCGCTTCCATTCATAATGTTGACAATAATCTGGCCTCGAATAAATCAAGCACTTCTTCTGAGCAGCTCAACCTCTATGATAGTCGCGCATTGGGTGAGTTTTATGTGTTCATTGACGTATATGAAAACGAGGACGGTCAAGGAGTTCGTCTTAACTCTGACGTTTTTTCTTTGTGAGTGTCGACTTGCATGCGCTCAAACATCTCAGGACAATTAGCAATGGGAAAGCTCAACTTCTTTCTGGGAATGCTGAATATGCCATCAACTTTTTAAAAATAGTGACTTCTCCTCCAAACGTGCAAAGGCATACATCCCTAGGAATTTCACCAAGAGATTTGTTATTGTTCGAAGTATTCTAATATCCATGAAAGAAAATGATATCATGAAAAATGTGATGTCCGAAAATCAAGTAAATTCAATCATCAAACTATATCGCCGAGACCCCTGCGATGACAATAATTTCACCTCCATCAACAGTATTAAAATTGGCTTTAAGGGAAAAAACCATTAAATCCAATTTCTCTAGTCTCCCAATGAAGAGCTTCATACAATCTCTTAAGTCAGGTCTCAAATATGGCAGATTTGATCAAATTCCCAGCATACTTTCGGGTAAGTAGACACAAACAAACGTCCGATTATAACGTTCATAATAAAGACTATTCGAAAAGGAAAGCGGAAAAAGAAAGTCAAAGAGTAATAATCATTTTTTTCCGCGGTTAAAAAGAGAAGTATTCTGTAAATTTTTTAAGTGTCTTAACAGTGACTATGAAGAAAACTTTCCACCCTTAAATAATAAGTCAACTTCAAGCAATACAAAAAGTGCTGTCAATGATTTAAATGAAATCCTCAGCAAAAAGGTATTCAACTGCGCGGTAAGACAAAAATTAAATCTCCCTCAACGCACACAGGCCAATATTCCGAAGCGGCAAACCACTATTCTCACACTAAAGGTGATAATGACCTTTAAAATATAACCAAGTATGGAAAAGTTCCGAAATTTTGAAAAATGTATCGGCAAGTGTTCGAACATATTTGTTTATTGACCTCGGTAGGATGGCCTTTATGTCAATTTAAGCAACATTAATTCGAAACGTTTGGACAGCGTAATGTTAAAACAGACTATCGAATATATCTAATTCAATTTAATTTAAGTTTTCAAAGTAAGTTTTAAGTAAATAATAAATATATATAAGAAAACTTTCGAAGTTCACGGAGATGCAATGAAAAGAGCAAAAAGAGTTATTTCTGTACTTCACCTGCATTGATGATAAATCTTACTAATACATTAAGAAACTTTGTGCTTAACTTATCTTATAGAATTTACCACAATACAAATAAGAAAAACTTGGGAATAGCACGTTTCCGAAATTTGAAATTGAAAGCGTCAATTTGAGGTAAGTAACTCACACATATTCCTTTCATCAAGCAAGGAGGATGGAATGGAATGGTCTCGTGCTGTCATGAATGGTATGGATCTCTTGAGATTCAATCGCTTTGTTTCCTATAACCTATAGACCTATAAATTGCTTTCACTTTATTTACTAGCAACATCCTTTGACGTTCGAGCTATACTCATATTTTCATTTTATTAATGTCGATATTAAATATTAAATTTTTAATTAAATTTTAATTTAGCAGCACACAAAATATTGTTGTTTGCTATTGTGCTATTGCTGTTAGAGTCGCAGAAAATTAGTTGATTTGTTTTACTTTTATGCTAGATTGTGGCGCCAAAAACGAAGATAA
>NW_024006222.1:0-3002 GCF_014805625.2 Glossina fuscipes | reverse complement strand
TCTTTGCTATCCGCCGACATTAAATATCGGACTATGGTATTGCGACCTTTCGGTATAATTGTTAAGGATTCCACATCATTTGCTAAAGCAGGCCGTTCACATTGCAATAGCATAGTGTTGAGCCGAGCACATATATCTCGCGGTGCTACCTCGACTTTTTGCGTGACACAGGTATATAGATCTATCGAACCCATAGGTGCTTTTTCCTTAACGTCATCGGGATACTTCCAATAATTCATGACAGTGCCGCTTAAACGGCAATATCGCCGATGCCAGGCTCCATATCCGGAGACATCTTCGTACATATTGAGGAAACCTTCATATTCCACCGATATTGAAAGCTCACAATTAACTTTCATATGTAAGACACCTTCCAATGGACAAACACCCATGACCTTGTTATATATAAAAAGAAAAAAAAGAAAAATTATATATCGGCTTAAATAGAAAGGTGTATCCTGACAGGATACATTTTTTTCATTAGTAAGCGAATAAGGCCGTACGTCCTGCGCTCGCAGAATACAGTTTAATCTACTGATTGCTATGTAAGAATATCGAGAAATTTAATAACTAAGAAAGTTATATTCAGCGGGGGCCGAGTCTCCTGGACCACTTAAGACTTTAATTTACCTTACTTAAATTATAACTAACACGCTATAACTCAATCTACTCTCTAGTTCCTCTGATATGATACCTATATCGAAAGTATGTTTAAGAATACATTTACCCGCCAAGTCTTCCACAAATAATTTAAAATTAATACATTTAGCTTCTCGCACTCTACCCTCTCTCCAAGCTCTTTTATTTGATACTCATATTCCTGGTACTATCAAGAAAAAACTGATCCATTTTTAGGCAGATAGTGTATATTCACGTGAGGAATGTACAAAATAGTTTTAAACATTCTGTCCTGATTGCCTTATGATAAAGAAGCATAAAACCTCAAAAAAGTGAAGAAAACAGAATTTAATCACTTATAATTTTGTGTGGGCATGGCCGATGTTTCGTAAACCAAATGTGAAAATTACCAGCCTTCTAACTTTTATATATTCTGAATAAGAAACATAAACCCACAAACTTTTTTAAGAGGAACGGCTTACACTCCACGGCGGGCTTTTGCTCTGACCAAGTTGACCCACTTTCAATGCCAATGTGAAGTGGGTACTTTTACTTTTACGTGGCAGCTCATGCCATCGCACACAGACGGACAAACAGGCTTTGTCAATTCAGAATTTCACGCTGACCGAGAATATATTTACTTTATCCGGTCTCTGAAGCTTGCTTTTGGATAATGTATTATATACATTATGGGATAAACAAGACGTGTAACTACATAAAATATATTTTATATTAGCTGCTGTAATTATCTTTCCAAATACCTGCGTTAAAGTCCAATTAGTTCTTTGCACTTCCCTTAGGGAGAATATGGCAAAACCGTATTGGACCAATGCTGGCGTACGTACGTGCACAGGCTGCACTGGTGGCATGATTAAACCATTATCTCTTGCCTTCTTCTTCGGCGTCTTAACTCCACCCTTTTTATTCAAATTTATATGATATTTAACTTCATGCGGCAAGATCTCACGCTGAGCCGTCATGCCATAGATTTCTATAGTAACTTTAAAGTCAGCGTATACATCGTTAAGACGTAGAACATCGGGAAATTTTACTGCCAGCAATCCCGGTAAGGTTGATACTGATTTCGTGGCCAATACATGCTCATTGTATTTCATCAAGCAAACCAAATGATGGCCGGATATAGCGTCCGAAGACAATTGCTGTATATAACTTTTACGCAACGGCAACGTAATCTCCTTAACGGTTAAAGGTCCTTTGTCGCGGGGAGCGCCAAGGGACCGTAATGCTTTTTCCACACGTAAACGTTGTACCTCGTCTAAACAAGCTTGACGGCGATGAGCTAAAATAAATAATTCTTGTTATTCTAGAGAGAAAAAAAAAGTCTCTTTGCGAATAAAAAAGTTTACGAAACTGACGGATATAAAATACTAAAATAACTGACGGATATAAAGACTAAAATAACTGAAATGCCGCAGATTCGAAATGTGTAGAACGACTAAATGTACTAAAAATTGGATAAACCCTTTTTGTTCTCCAAAATTTTTGAAATGTTTCGTTCACTTACATGCAAGTACTTATCGGGAAACTCATAAAACGGAAGTACAGTTTTGACTAGGATTTAGAATTAACTTAAGCCCATCTATCTGTCTTTTTTGAGATTCTCACTATTTCAGAAATTCAGATAGGAAGCTGAAAGCACAATTACAGAACTGTGCGGACCCACAAACAAAAACCGAAACAAGAAGACGAAAACTTGAGGCTTACATTGATTTAAAACTTGGTTGCCGGCAGTTTAAAGATTAAATCAAAAAGTGACCACAGTTCCATTGTCTATTTTTCTTGATAACCGCAAAAAATTTTTTTCTCGAAGCTATTTGTCACATAAAAGTTTGATTTAAAACTAGGTTGCCGGCAGTTTAAAGATTAAATCAAAAAGTGACCACAGTTCCATTGTCTATTTTTCTTGATAAACGCAAAAAATTTTTTTCTCGAAGCTATTTGTCACATAAAAGTTTCATATCAATTTTTGGCATTCTACGTGCTACAGTCTAGTGTTGGTAGTGAGCTTCTCCTGCAATATTTATTGCAAATCTCAGATTAATGTTTACTACATCTCCAAGTTATTTATTTTTGAGCTCCTTTTTCAGCTATCTAGAAGTTGTTTGCACACCTTGCATAGGCGATCTGAAGAAAAAATCTTAAAATGATGTGTGATCTAAACTTCAGATCTCTATCTTGAAGTTTCGCGACAATTTCATTAGTAGGCAATGAAAATACGCTTTGCTAATTCGACTCAGAATCCTCATAGCGCTGAACAAGAGGGAGCAAATTTCTGTTATATGGAAGCGCAAGAAAATAATTTACGAGGACTACTCATCAAGCGTACTTAATGGGTTAATGGAAATCTAAGATCTCTGTAACTG
>NW_024006221.1:0-1533 GCF_014805625.2 Glossina fuscipes | reverse complement strand
GCCACTATGTAACTTGAAAAAGTCAAAAGAACTCGTAATACCATCAATTCTGCGACATCTGAAAATTAGATACTCAGCACTCTCACTAATATTACAAATTTCACAAGTATTACATGGTGCAGTACGAATCATTTTTAAATATAGGTGCGACCACTCATGAGTTTTATATAATGTTGGGCCAACTAATTGCCAATATCCATATTATTATAATTAATAATATATTTAAATTTAATCTTACATTTCTTTAAAAAATTTGAAAATTTTAATTTCCATCTTTTTCTAATGAATGTTGTTGTAATGTTGATGTATTAAAAGGTCTCTGCCGTCGTCCAAACAATGATGGCTTCCTCTGTAGCCATTAAAGACAGCCTGATAAACTCGAGGGATTGCATAGCGTATTTGTCAACCTCACATAGCGAACTTGTAGAAGCTTTTTAAATTATCATCTAGCATTTGCTGGAGAATATTACGATTTTTAGCACTTAAAGCGATCACATCACTGGCCCGTAAATTGAGATATCGTATTTTAGTACGTAAGTAATACTAATAGAGACGTCCATCAGATATTTAGAAAGTTCTACTTACTAGTAAACTTACGGTGTTGTACAGAGGCAATTAATCATAAGCGACCAATATTACAACGAAAAACTCGTAAGACTTGCGTACGTAAAGGGAAGGCAAAGTTGTTATTGTGGCATACTTTACGATGTGGGGATGCCCTCAAGAGTATCGAAAAGGTTATGAAAATATGAACTGATTTGTGATGCGAACAACGCACGCCAATGTATATAAACAATTATATATATATATATATTTATAGATATGACCAGGGCACAGACTTTCTTGATACGAACGGTTTATCTTCGATAAGTTGCAAATTTCCCGTTCTTTTCAATACACTAACAACAAAACATAAATGGCCACAGAAATTAGAAGGGGATTTAACGGTAGACAAACCCCTCAATGGTTTGCTAAGATTCTCTTTTTTCTTTTATTTTGAAGCCAAATTTTATTCGTTAAACCAATTTTTCCTTGGTGTTATGAATATACCCTTTTCTGTAGGTACGCACACATATAAGTACAAGCATATCTGAGACCGACCGTTCATAAAAAGACCAGACACACCCCTCGTTTCTTTTGCAATGAAGTCTGTTTGTAGTTTACAAAGCTTCTAATTTTCTCTGTTGTTTAACATTTTTTTGTTCTTATTTATTTTTGTTTTTCACAGTTCGAAGTCGAAAAACTGAATGATTTTATTTTTTCGAATTTTTTCTTTTTCAAAAACAAAAAACTAGGTTGACCCGATAGTTAAAAAAATGAAAACTATCAAATGTTAATTGAATTAGCATATCATATTATTAGGTCGGGGAATCCTTGTTCCATATGCCGGGACGAATACCTAGTGTTAGACTATTGTGATCTTGATTTGTTGCCTCTGTTTGTATCTGCTCAAACAGGTCAAGTGCTCAGTTGCGGGTTTGTATGAAGAAAAGCATTTCCAACTGCTGTGGGCTATGGAGAAAGCCTGGGATG
>NW_024006220.1:0-1533 GCF_014805625.2 Glossina fuscipes | reverse complement strand
GCCACTATGTAACTTGAAAAAGTCAAAAGAACTCGTAATACCATCAAGTCTGCGACATCTGAAAATTAGATACTCAGCACTCTCACTAATATTACAAATTTCACAAGTATTACATGGTGCAGTACGAATCATTTTTAAATATAGGTGCGACCACTCATGAGTTTTATATAATGTTGGGCCAACTAATTGCCAATATCCATATTATTATAATTAATAATATATTTAAATTTAATCTTACATTTCTTTAAAAAATTTGAAAATTTTAATTTCCATCTTTTTCTAATGAATGTTGTTGTAATGTTGATGTATTAAAAGGTCTCTGCCGTCGTCCAAACAATGATGGCTTCCTCTGTAGCCATTAAAGACAGCCTGATAAACTCGAGGGATTGCATAGCGTATTTGTCAACCTCACATAGCGAACTTGTAGAAGCTTTTTAAATTATCATCTAGCATTTGCTGGAGAATATTACGATTTTCAGCACTTAAAGCGATCACATCACTGGCCCGTAAATTGAGATATCGTATTTTAGTACGTAAGTGATACTAATAGAGACGTCCATCAGATATTTAGAAAGTTCTACTTACTAGTAAACTTACGGTGTTGTACAGAGGCAATTAATCATAAGCGACCAATATTACAACGAAAAACTCGTAAGACTTGCGTACGTAAAGGGAAGGCAAAGTTGTTATTGTGGCATACTTTACGATGTGGGGATGCCCTCAAGAGTATCGAAAAGGTTATGAAAATATGAACTGATTTGTGATGCGAACAACGCACGCCAATGTATATAAACAATTATATATATATATATATTTATAGATATGACCAGGGCACAGACTTTCTTGATACGAACGGTTTATCTTCGATAAGTTGCAAATTTCCCGTTCTTTTCAATACACTAACAACAAAACATAAATGGCCACAGAAATTAGAAGGGGATTTAACGGTAGACAAACCCCTCAATGGTTTGCTAAGATTCTCTTTTTTCTTTTATTTTGAAGCCAAATTTTATTCGTTAAACCAATTTTTCCTTGGTGTTATGAATATACCCTTTTCTGTAGGTACGCACACATATAAGTACAAGCATATCTGAGACCGACCGTTCATAAAAAGACCAGACACACCCCTCGTTTCTTTTGCAATGAAGTCTGTTTGTAGTTTACAAAGCTTCTAATTTTCTCTGTTGTTTAACATTTTTTTGTTCTTATTTATTTTTGTTTTTCACAGTTCGAAGCCGAAAAACTGAATGATTTTATTTTTTCGAATTTTTTCTTTTTCAAAAACAAAAAACTAGGTTGACCCGATAGTTAAAAAAATGAAAACTATCAAATGTTAATTGAATTAGCATATCATATTATTAGCTCGGGGAATCCTTGTTCCATATGCCGGGACGAATACCTAGTGTTAGACTATTGTGATCTTGATTTGTTGCCTCTGTTTGTATCTGCTCAAACAGGTCAAGTGCTCAGTTGCGGGTTTGTATGAAGAAAAGCATTTCCAACTGCTGTGGGCTATGGAGAAAGCCTGGGATG
>NW_024006219.1:0-2997 GCF_014805625.2 Glossina fuscipes | reverse complement strand
TCTTTGCTATCCGCCGACATTAAATATCGGACTATGGTATTGCGACCTTTCGGTATAATTGTTAAGGATTCCACATCATTTGCTAAAGCAGGCCGTTCACATTGCAATAGCATAGTGTTGAGCCGAGCACATATATCTCGCGGTGCTACCTCGACTTTTTGCGTGACACAGGTATATAGATCTATCGAACCCATAGGTGCTTTTTCCTTAACGTCATCGGGATACTTCCAATAATTCATGACAGTGCCGCTTAAACGGCAATATCGCCGATGCCAGGCCCCATATCCGGAGACATCTTCGTACATATTGAGGAAACCTTCATATTCCACCGATATTGAAAGCTCACAATTAACTTTCATATGTAAGACACCTTCCAATGGACAAACACCCATGACCTTGTTATATATAAAAAGAAAAAAAAAGAAAAATTATATATCGGCTTAAATAGAAAGGTGTATCCTGACAGGATACATTTTTTTCATTAGTAAGCGAATAAGGCCGTACGTCCTGCGCTCGCAGAATACAGTTTAATCTACTGATTGCTATGTAAGAATATCGAGAAATTTAATAACTAAGAAAGTTATATTCAGCGGGGGCCGAGTCTCCTGGACCACTTAAGACTTTAATTTACCTTACTTAAATTATAACTAACACGCTATAACTCAATCTACTCTCTAGTTCCTCTGATATGATACCTATATCGAAAGTATGTTTAAGAATACATTTACCCGCCAAGTCTTCCACAAATAATTTAAAATTAATACATTTAGCTTCTCGCACTCTACCCTCTCTCCAAGCTCTTTTATTTGATACTCATATTCCTGGTACTATCAAGAAAAAACTGATCCATTTTTAGGCAGATAGTGTATATTCACGTGA
Source organism: Glossina fuscipes (assembly GCF_014805625.2). NCBI lineage: Eukaryota > Metazoa > Arthropoda > Insecta > Diptera > Glossinidae > Glossina > Glossina fuscipes. The sequence goes on along the minus strand of NW_024006219.1, from coordinate 2,118 downwards.
GGAATGTACAAAATAGTTTTAAACATTCTGTCCTGATTGCCTTATGATAAAGAAGCATAAAACCTCAAAAAAGTGAAGAAAACAGAATTTAATCACTTATAATTTTGTGTGGGCATGGCCGATGTTTCGTAAACCAAATGTGAAAATTATCAGCCTTCTAACTTTTATATATTCTGAATAAGAAACATAAACCCACAAACTTTTTTAAGAGGAACGGCTTACACTCCACGGCGGGCTTTTGCTCTGACCAAGTTGACCCACTTTCAATGCCAATGTGAAGTGGGTACTTTTACTTTTACGTGGCAGCTCATGCCATCGCACACAGACGGACAAACAGGCTTTGTCAATTCAGAATTTCACGCTGACCGAGAATATATTTACTTTATCCGGTCTCTGAACCTTGCTTTTGGATAATGTATTATATACATTATGGGATAAACAAGACGTGTAACTACATAAAATATATTTTATATTAGCTGCTGTAATTATCTTTCCAAATACCTGCGTTAAAGTCCAATTAGTTCTTTGCACTTCCCTTAGGGAGAATATGGCAAAACCGTATTGGACCAATGCTGGCGTACGTACGTGCACAGGCTGCACTGGTGGCATGATTAAACCATTATCTCTTGCCTTCTTCTTCGGCGTCTTAACTCCACCCTTTTTATTCAAATTTATATGATATTTAACTTCATGCGGCAAGATCTCACGCTGAGCCGTCATGCCATAGATTTCTATAGTAACTTTAAAGTCAGCGTAAACATCGTTAAGACGTAGAACATCGGGAAATTTTACTGCCAGCAATCCCGGTAAGGTTGATACTGATTTCGTGGCCAATACATGCTCATTGTATTTCATCAAGCAAACCAAATGATGGCCGGATATAGCGTCCGAAGACAATTGCTGTATATAACTTTTACGCAACGGCAACGTAATCTCCTTAACGGTTAAACGTCCTTTGTCGCGGGGAGCGCCAAGGGACCGTAATGCTTTTTCCACACGTAAACGTTGTACCTCGTCTAAACAAGCTTGACGGCGATGAGCTAAAATAAATAATTCTTGTTATTCTAGAGAGAAAAAAAAAGTCTCTTTGCGAATAAAAAAGTTTACGAAACTGACGGATATAAAATACTAAAATAACTGACGGATATAAAGACTAAAATAACTGAAATGCCGCACATTCGAAATGTGTAGAACGACTAAATGTACTAAAAATTGGATAAACCCTTTTTGTTCTCCAAAATTTTTGAAATGTTTCGTTCACTTACATGCAAGTACTTATCGGGAAACTCATAAAACGGAAGTACAGTTTTGACTAGGATTTAGAATTAACTTAAGCCCATCTATCTGTCTTTTTTGAGATTCTCACTATTTCAGAAACTCAGATAGGAAGCTGAAAGCACAATTACAGAACTGTGCGGACCCACAAACAAAAACCGAAACAAGAAGACGAAAACTTGAGGCTTACATTGATTTAAAACTTGGTTGCCGGCAGTTTAAAGATTAAATCAAAAAGTGACCACAGTTCCATTGTCTATTTTTCTTGATAACCGCAAAAAATTTTTTTCTCGAAGCTATTTGTCACATAAAAGTTTGATTTAAAACTAGGTTGCCGGCAGTTTAAAGATTAAATCAAAAAGTGACCACACGACCATTGTCTATTTTTCTTGATAAACGCAAAAAATTTTTTTCTCGAAGCTATTTGTCACATAAAAGTTTCATATCAATTTTTGGCATTCTACGTGCTACAGCCTAGTATTGGTAGTGAGCTTCTCCTGCAATATTTATTGCAAATCTCAGATTAATGTTTACTACATCTCCAAGTTATTTATTTTTGAGCTCCTTTTTCAACTATCTGGAAGTTGTTTGCACACCTTGCTTAGGCAATCTGAAGAAAAAATCTTAAAATGGTGTGTGATCTAAACTTCAGATCTCTATCTTGAAGTTTCGCGACAATTTCATTAGTAGACAATGAAAATACGCTTTGCTAAATCGACTCAGAATCCTCATAGCGCTGAACAAGAGGGAGCAAATTTCTGTTATATGGAAGCGCAAGAAAATAATTTACGAGGACTCAAGCGTACTTAATGGGTTAATGGAAATCTAAGATCTCTGTAACTG
>NW_024006218.1:0-1408 GCF_014805625.2 Glossina fuscipes | reverse complement strand
TTAAAATTTATTATAATATACACTGTGAGGATCCAAAGTCGTCCCTCGTTTTGGCCTCACAGATTCTTCGTCTCGGAGGGGGGTGCTAGGCTGAGTTAGGTTAAGAATCAGGATTAACCAAAGGGACGACGGGGATAGGGGAGCCCCGTAAAAGAGCTGGCTCTAAACAGTTCGGGTCGAGGAACAGACTGATCCGATGGAGTAGGGGAATCAGAACAAGGGGAGAGCAATTGGGTTAAGTTGAAGTTGAATTAAAATTGTCCAAAGTAAGTAGAATGAGTTAAGTTTCGGCTACGCAAGAGTTAAGTTGAAAGTTCTGAAAAAGAAGAATGAAGAATAAAACGTAGTAATAACCTTTATTCAGGAACTGCGGTAGTATGGAATATTTAAAATATGTTGCTTAGCCAATTTGATTATTTAACTCACGGGAATTGGCGAACAGGAGGCAAATGTGTTTTTTTGGTCACAATAGAACTTAGAAGGGAAGCCGCGTTCGAAGAATTCTAAATAATGCCATAGGGCATTCAGTGTGAGGATCCTAGGTAAGATTTAAAGCCAAACAATCCGATGCACGCTACGCTAACGATCAAAATTTGCAATCAAGTTTTTTTTTTATAGGCACTATGTGCGAAATTATTTCCAATCACTAGGTTACTAGTTTTTTGTATATAAATTTGAAAAAATAACTCGATAATTTCGTGCTCACAAAAGTAGCATTATCCGCCATTATTCAATCAGTGAATAGCCCTTTCTCCAAGCTTAAACGTAATTCGAATTATATATTAAAAGTTTCCTTAACAAAATTTATTCTTTATAAAGTAAAACTCAGCAATGTGAAAAACGTTAAAAAAAATTCGATAAATTCGCTTTTATTATTCAAGTCATAATATTGGCTTATATCTATATACTTTTTTATATACAATTTTAAACATTATCGAATATATATATACGTATATATATATATATATATATATATGAACATGTACACTAAATAATATTTTTGAAGCTAAAAGGATAAAAATCTCGATAGAAATTTTCTGCTAACGAAATAGAAAAATCAAAAAAACAATAAAATAAAAAGTAAAAAAATTCGAAAGCATATATACCGAAGACGAAACGAACATGATTCAACGATTATTTTTAAAAAACATCTTAAAATAAGGTTTTAACGAATGAATATTTCATGTACCCATATATGTTCATGACAATACTATTAATAAATGATCAATCTTCTTGCATATAGTTAAATTTTATAGAAAAAAGAAATAAATTAAGAACTTTTACATTATTGCTCTGGTGGTCCCCACGCACGCAGGAAAGCTAAGGCTTTATTAAAATAAGCGCACCACGCCATTCGTTCATCTTTGCTATCCGCCGACATTAAATATCGGACTATGGTATTGCGACC
>NW_024006217.1:0-1408 GCF_014805625.2 Glossina fuscipes | reverse complement strand
TTAAAATTTATTATAATATACACTGTGAGGATCCAAAGTCGTCCCTCGTTTTGGCCTCACAGATTCTTCGTCTCGGAGGGGGGTGCTAGGCTGAGTTAGGTTAAGAATCAGGATTAACCAAAGGGACGACGGGGATAGGGGAGCCCCGTAAAAGAGCTGGCTCTAAACAGTTCGGGTCGAGGAACAGACTGATCCGATGGAGTAGGGGAATCAGAACAAGGGGAGAGCAATTGGGTTAAGTTGAAGTTGAATTAAAATTGTCCAAAGTAAGTAGAATGAGTTAAGTTTCGGCTACGCAAGAGTTAAGTTGAAAGTTCTGAAAAAGAAGAATGAAGAATAAAACGTAGTAATAACCTTTATTCAGGAACTGTGGTAGTATGGAACATTTAAAATATGTTGCTTAGCCAATTTGATTATTTAACTCACGGGAATTGGCGAACAGGAGGCAAATGTGTTTTTTTGGTCACAATAGAACTTAGAAGGGAAGCCGCGTTCGAAGAATTCTAAATAATGCCATAGGGCATTCAGTGTGAGGATCCTAGGTAAGATTTAAAGCCAAACAATCCGATGCACGCTACGCTAACGATCAAAATTTGCAATCAAGTTTTTTTTTTATAGGCACTATGTGCGAAATTATTTCCAATCACTAGGTTACTAGTTTTTTGTATATAAATTTGAAAAAATAACTCGATAATTTCGTGCTCACAAAAGTAGCATTATCCGCCATTATTCAATCAGTGAATAGCCCTTTCTCCAAGCTTAAACGTAATTCGAATTATATATTAAAAGTTTCCTTAACAAAATTTATTCTTTATAAAGTAAAACTCAGCAATGTGAAAAACGTTAAAAAAAATTCGATAAATTCGCTTTTATTATTCAAGTCATAATATTGGCTTATATCTATATACTTTTTTATATACAATTTTAAACATTATCGAATATATATATACGTATATATATATATATATATATATATGAACATGTACACTAAATAATATTTTTGAAGCTAAAAGGATAAAAATCTCGATAGAAATTTTCTGCTAACGAAATAGAAAAATCAAAAAAACAATAAAATAAAAAGTAAAAAAATTCGAAAGCATATATACCGAAGACGAAACGAACATGATTCAACGATTATTTTTAAAAAACATCTTAAAATAAGGTTTTAACGAATGAATATTTCATGTACCCATATATGTTCATGACAATACTATTAATAAATGATCAATCTTCTTGCATATAGTTAAATTTTATAGAAAAAAGAAATAAATTAAGAACTTTTACATTATTGCTCTGGTGGTCCCCACGCACGCAGGAAAGCTAAGGCTTTATTAAAATAAGCGCACCACGCCATTCGTTCATCTTTGCTATCCGCCGACATTAAATATCGGACTATGGTATTGCGACC
>NW_024006216.1:0-1088 GCF_014805625.2 Glossina fuscipes | reverse complement strand
TTTTTTTTTGCATGTTATTCAAAAACGCCAATTTACCTTTTGTCTCATTTTTAAGGTTATTTTCATACTTTAATAAGTCAGCTACTGCCAATATTTTTTGCTCCATTTGATCGCGCTCATGCTCCGCTTCTTTGCGTGCTTTGTTCTCCATTTCTAACAAGCGACGTGCATGGAAGAGCTTTGTCTCCAAATCAGTCATAGATTGCAAGGAAGCATCCAACTCACGTTGCAAGCGCTCCGCTTCTTGAACGCTGGCTACGCATTCTAAACGGAATTTTTCTTGCAACTGTAAAATTTTTAAGAATTCCTCTTCTGCCGATCCATCAGTAAGCACTTGCACGCAACGGCGTATGTCGTCAAACGTGGCCAATGTAGAAAGTGTATTAGTAGTCATTTTTCTATTTTCTTCAAAATATTTTTACATAAAACTAATGTATCCAAGATGATTATTGTAAAAATTTATCAAAGCTTTTCAAATCTTTTTTTAAGTACAAAAAAAACTTTGTAGCTTCTGACGCCTATTTCGATACATTCACCGTTTTTCTTTTAATTTGAACGTGACAGCTGCTAAGTTTTTGGTCAATATTTTTGGTCCGAATTTTTAAATACAAAAATTTCTCTTCTAATTCGTTTGGGTTTTCAAACGTTGGATGGCAACTTTATAGAAAATGCTAATGAATCGTATTTTCAAGAATTTCGCGACACCATTGGTGAAAACATTTACGCCAAAAGCATCGAAATAGCAAAACGTAAACGTCAAGAATTAGAAGAAGAAGTAACAAATTCATCCAACACCAGCAGCAGAAGCAGTGCAAATTGTGTCAATCAATTAACGGAAATGTTAAACTATAGTAGTTTTCTGAAAGGACCCGAAGAACAAACGTTAGCAGCCACTGACATGCAAAAACAACTTGATCAAAATCTAAAACAATGCAATACTTTGTTTCAAGATTTGGGCTTTAATAGCGCTGGAATGCTCGATATGCGAACGACAACAACAAATGTGCCAGAGTTTGTGCCAGTTGAGACGAGTTATAATCGTCAGAATGATCCGAGGTCTGCAATATATGGCCGACCAAATGTTTCAC
>NW_024006215.1:0-1366 GCF_014805625.2 Glossina fuscipes | reverse complement strand
GACAAAGAAAATTCCGGTTTTAAATTAAATGCAATAAATTCTTTCACAAAAAATATCGATTTTAAATTCAACGCAATTAATGTTTTCCACCCGGTGGCGTTTCAAAAAATTTACGTCTTTTCAAAGTCGTTTTAAACGGAGTGGCTGAAAAAAAGGAAAGTTTTAAGAAATATTCAATTAATTACAATCTCTTCAGATTACCATATAGTGAGTACACTAAATCCTTGTTCTGCCGGCTTGGGGTACGTAGTAAATTTGTAGAGTTTTGAGAATTCTCTTTTCCTGTTTCTAAAGACACGTAAGGAATCCAATGTTCTGTGGGGATTTTTAAAAGGTGCTCCATAATTGTACATTGTGAATAAATTTCAGCCAATATGGCACCCTGCTCAAGGTCATCTGAAGAATTGCCAAATATAGTGGGTGCAAATACACGTGCCAAGTTCTTTAACGGCATTGAGACTTCGGGAGATTCAGCCACGCGTTGAAAATGTAAAATAAGAAAAGCTAAAGTATCGCGATTTGGCTGTGGCAAACGGCCAATAGCTTGGGTTAGGTGCCTAACTATATCTTCTTCGGACTGATTCTGCACGGCGTTACAAAAAGTTTCCCATAAAGTTCTGGGTATCAAAGGATCGCTTAAAGAACGTAGAAAATCTTTTATGCATCCACAGAGAACATGCACATCAATATTGCCCAAATGGGGTATTGTCTTGTTTTTTAGAAAACGTTCTTTAAGGGCCTTAATTTCGCGTTCAGAACCAGAAACCCGATATATGCCTTTTTCCTGCAAACCCCTAGATTCTATCTCATGTACGCAATGAACAATTAAAGCTGGAATCATTGGAGGTACTACCGGCGCATAATCAGCTAAATGGCTCATCAACCCTTTGTTTGTAGGTGTACCAGGCACACAGCAGATTGTTAGATGTGGGCGACAGTTGATGTGACAGCGCACCGGACAGTCACGGCAACGAAGACCGTCCATATTAAAACGTATTCTAATAAGGACATTCAAAATAAATTCCAATTTTATTTTCTTTCATATTAACTAAGAAACGATTGTACCTTTTTTGACAATTGATGCATATCTCCGGCTTTATGAACTTTTTTCTGGCAAAGTTATGACCTCGTTTGAGAGTTCCTGTAGTACTCGGAGTAATTACTGGAGTTATGGGTTTAATCGTAGCTGGCGTAGATATCGATTTTTGTGGTGTACAAGCAGGTGCTTCATCAATATATTCTATGTCACCTAAAGCATTCATCTGACGTGCCTGCGGTGGTGCAGTTTCTATTGTACTTTCAGCTCGTATAGCACCCTGACCATCTTGCGGTATAGTAACTTTCGTGGTAGCCACGATACGTTCTG
>NW_024006214.1:0-32537 GCF_014805625.2 Glossina fuscipes | reverse complement strand
TTTTCGATTTCCTTTTTTTTTGCATGTTATTCAAAAACGCCAATTTATCTTTTGTCTCATTTTTAAGGTTATTTTCATACTTTAATAAATCAGCTACTGCCAATATTTTTTGCTCCATTTGATCGCGCTCATGCTCCGCTTCTTTGCGTGCTTTGTTCTCCATTTCTAACAAGCGACGTGCATGGAAGAGCTTTGTCTCCAAATCAGTCATAGATTGCAAGGAAGCATCCAACTCACGTTGCAAGCGCTCCGCTTCTTGAACGCTGGCTACGCATTCTAAACGGAATTTTTCTTGTAACTGTAAAATTTTTAAGAATTCCTCTTCTGCCGATCCATCAGTAAGCACTTGCATGCAACGGCGTATGTCGTCAAACGTGGCCAATGTAGAAAGTGTATTAGTAGTCATTTTTCTATTTTCTTCAAAATATTTTTACATAAAACTAATGTATCCAAGATGATTATTGTAAAAATTTATCAAAGCTTTTCAAATCTTTTTTTAAGTACAAAAAAACTTTGTAGCTTCTGACGCCTATTTCGATACATTCACCGTTTTTCTTTTAATTTGAACGTGACAGCTGCTAAGTTTTTGGCCAATATCGTAAAAGTCGAACAATATCGTAAAGGTCGGAGTCTTGATGTATAACTAAGCCGCTTTGCCAGACGACAGAAACTTATCTTTATCGTAAACTGTCTTTAAAATTCGCGTTTCTATTCCTCTTTAGCTTATAATCCGTTTTTTAAACTTTTGATGTAGAAATGTTTTAGTTATTATTGTTATTGTTGTAAAGAAATATTGATTATTCAATTACCTTGAGAAAATATCTAATTAAAGAAGCATAAAGTTCAAGTAAAATATTAGAAAAATTATATTCATTTTATATTAAATAAATGTGTATAAAAATAGAATATACATAAAAGAATGATTGAATGATTGCTTTTCGCTTTGAATGTCACACATAGCATTAGATTATACAAACCTCCCGAGTACCACAATTACCGTATATAAACCTCCCGAGTGCCACAAATAGGGTTACCAATGAATTTTAATTATTACGGTTAAGACAATCTCTTGTTTAGAGTAGCGTTTTCCATTCGATGGCAATTTAACATCAATAACAGCAGTTTAGGTCTCTTGATTTGTATTCGTTGCTGTTTTCGGTGTTACTCATGTAACCGTCATTTTCGTTTTGTGCTCTGTCTGTTTATCTGCCTATCTGTACTCTATTGTTGTTATCTCTTGCAACCATTGCATTGCGATACCACGGTCGGTAAACCCCCTATATATACACATTCTTCTTCATCTTTTTAAGAAGTATAACATGCCTTGTATATTCTAGACTTTCTCCGACTATATATATATATTAAAAATATATATATGTGTGTGTGTTGCAGAATAAATTGTTTTTATATTCGTGTAAATGTAAATGTCGTAATTTTAATTTGGTATTCATTATCTTCTTTCTAATTTTGCAAATGTTGTTTTACGACATTTTTTTTTGTAATTTTTTTTTCGTAAATTACTAAAATAATGTCGTAACTTACTAAAAAGAGTGTGAAATAAATTTATAGATTACGAATTAAATTATACATTTATAAAAAATAAATTATAAAAGAAAATTATTTTCTGATTCCTTTTTTTCAAAATTGCATCGCTACAGTTGCTGAATTAGATACAAATGCATACAATTGTAGCTAATATCGTTAAAAGTGTTGCCAAACGAACACACCAATGTAATAAAAGGCCACTAAGAAACTGCAATTTGCAGCACATTACTATATAGTACTGAATGTACTTAATGTAATAAAGAGACAACTAAATAAGAAAATATCTAAAGATTTTGTTCAAAGCACAAACATTTTTGGTATTTCTGTTATCAATAACAATAGTAACGGCACTAATTAGCAACCTTTTAAAGCTTTCTCTTCCATTCTTATTATTTGTAGCGCCAAAATTTCTGTTACTACTTTGTTAATATAACGTTTCAAACGTTTGCAAAGCAGAAGCACACACAATTCTACGCTTTTAAGTGAATATGCGTTATGGTATACATACAAGTGTATGGAGTGGGTAAGTAGAACATATGGCTTGTTTTTTTTGTCGGTTAATCCATGTTGAAGAATTCTAAATTCTATGGTCATTAATTGTTTCGATAAATTTTAGCGAAAATATTCTGTGAACAAATATGAATACTCTAGAATGTATATTAGGGAACCAAGTACGCAGCTTGCACAAGAATACCACGAAGGTATGTGTATCCAAAGGAAATTAATAAATATATAAATAATAAGAAAATTATGAGAAAATAAATTATTCCCACCAAATGACAATTATATTTAGTTTGAGAATAGGATCGCCAATTATATTTAGTTTGAGACTAGGATCACCAATTATATTTTGTTTTAATATTCTTTTTGCTCTTTTGGTACTATTTTATTTTTAGCATAGTGCATATTCACTTAAAAACGCAAATTTATAAAAAATCTCAAATTATCTGCAAAATGTGTAATGCGACGGGCAACTCGAAAACAATCAATACATGGTACATAATTATGCATGGTGATAGCTAGGTCTCGTTTTCGAGCCGTTTGCTTCACATATGCGCAGTAGCTTATATGATACTGGGGTAACCAGGCAAAATAAAAATAACACACCCTCAGTTCTTGACATTACAAATAATTAGATAATTGTACAAATTTAATACCGTTCTAACTGCTGCTACGAACTATAAAAACTAAAGAACAACTTACATTACCAATAACCCCAGTTACTGGATATATAGGTTGTATTGTTCACAACTCTAATCCACTCAAGAAATTTTTCATTGTCAGAGAAATTTTTCGCTGTCCAGGATGTTTGCATTGTCGGGGAAATTTTTCATGGTCGGGGATTTGCATTTATTGAATGCAACTCTGTGCATCTTTGTGCTTTCTCCATTCTTAACAAAAAGGTATTCTACTTAAGAAACGATGTAAAGGAAAAACCAGATAACAGCTTTTAGCGAAAATTCTTTTCTTTTTTTTTTTTTTTTTTTTTTTGGTATGTTGAACGGAGAATTTAGCGAAAATTCAAGTCAATGCAATTCAATTAGTTTTAAATAAAGCAATTTCAGAAGTATGCAAAGCAGTTTTAAGAAGTGATTAAAAAAACAATAAAAAAGGTTAAAAAATACCAGAAGAAAGTTGTGAAACATTTGCATAAAACTGAAATAAGGGAAAACCCAAAGAATTTTAAACTTGGTTTTAAAAAATTTTAACAAGGTTAAATGTATTAAAATCTTCAACAATTTAACAAAATTAAGTGTTTCCACACTTTATTGACGGTAAGTGCATTTATTTCGTTTATTTAAAATATATTTCATGTATTAAGAAGGAGACCCTTCTGAGATCCACATGTTTTTTCTAGGAATTTCGTTGGTGTCTCCTTTGTTTCTAGCAATTTCGAATAATTTCGTGATTATGAAATAAAAGAAGAAAAGATTCATTGGGAAGAGATTTTTTATTTTTTGGATTGTTGGGTGGGGATGGACTAAACCAATAGTTTTATGGCTTGTATGTCCGGATAATAAAATGCCATAGTTTAGGTCAGAACGCGACAAAAACAAGAGCGGCCGTACTAACTAACTGGAGCCGGTATGTTAAGTGTAATTGTGTGTGTATATGTGTAATTGTGCTGGTTGAGTGTTGAAAACAAACAGTCTTGCAAACTTTGGCTGAAATCGAAAAAGGAATGCTATAGTAGTAGAAAATGAATGAACGAGAGGAAAATTAAAAACAGGGAGAAGAAAAAAAATTCTAAAACGATAAAAGCAAGTAAGTGGCCAAGGACCCAAACAAGGTTGTAATCTTTAATCCAAAAGAGAAATTCTATGAAATAAAGGAAGAGTGAGAGAGGGGTGGAAGAAGAATCTTAGAGATTTTATTTATTTATTTGAGACCATCGTATAGTATACTTTTCTGGTCGTACAATATACTTTTCGGTCGTACAATATACTTTTCTGGTCGTACAATATACTTTTCGATCGTACAATATACTTTTCTGGTCGTACAATATACTTTCTGATATTTACTTTTAGGATATGATGAAACAGAAAAAAAAAAACAAAAAAAAATATTCGTAAATTTGCTTTATTACCCTTTTCCATATTTGTTTATGCTATTGGGATTCCCTTAAGAAGTTTGGAATATGATCTAACAATATATTATTTGACTCCTTATAAGGTATTTGGTTTCAATATCTCTCTTCTGTTAGCGTATTAAAAACAATCAAAATGTTATCATTTAAAACAAATTTTATTCACACATACATATAAATTCATCCATACAATTGACCACGTTGTGCAGTTTGCTATAGATACAATAAATACTTTGCTGACGTTGCTCGGAAACTTTCATTTGTTTAGATTAAATGTTTGAAGTGCTTAGTAGGAATTGTGCTAAAGAAATTCTCATAATTCGTTCAGTTTTCTAGTCGTAGTAGTAACATAAAGTAGTTATTGCAACAATTTCATTGAGATTTTAAGAGATTTTCATAAAATTTTATTGGCTTTAAATTTTATCATTCGGATCTTGTTTATTATGATGATAACTTTTATAATTTTAGAAAATTATTTGAAACATTTAAATTTCTAAATTCGCTTCAACCCTTTTGATAATGACATTTACACAAACACATTATAACTTCCGCTGCATTCCGTTTCGTAGATTAAAAGAAATCTTTGAGGCTAATTATTATTTATAAACTATATTGATATTAAAGAATCTCGAACGTTATAAAAAAGTGAATTTATAACAATGGTCGACTTAACTCATAGCTCATCGCCATACCAGCAAAGCATTCCTAACTTAGTTTTCTACGTGCCAGCAGTTGTTGTTTTTAGTTTGGCAGGTAAGAGCAATAAAGCACAAACACATTCATTCGTTAAAACCAATATGGAAGAGGAGAAAAAAAACATGTATATGTGTCGTCATTTTATAACTTCACACCTAATAAAAAACGAGTAAACGTACTTGATAGATATCTAGGAAAGCAAATATATATGGCAGCCGTTGTTGTAATAAAAAAGGACCTTTTCTTGGCATAACATCCTAACACAAGGGAAGTTGTTTTGAGGTAGAGATCGATTCGAGAATGTTCATGAAGACTCTACATTTGTTGTTAGTAAAATTCCGAGAGGAATTGATTCTATTTTATCAAAAATATGACGAAGTTTTTGATAGCAAAAAGTGTAGCTGCAAGAGGCAGAGCCACTCAGAGATATAACTTACTAAAAAAAGGAAGGATTCATCATCTTGATCTTAAATAACTCTTTGGCAGAGCGAAAAAGAGCTCTTTCGGAAACGGGCCACTCACCAGATATGACATTGAGTCCAGTACAACGTTTTAACATTCGATTTCTCCATATATTTTGGGAAATTGAAACATGTGGAATGTGCAAATTCAATTTTGAATCTGACTAAAGATTTGTATACAGTCAGAGCATTTTTGGTAGGCAAGCCTGACTGATTGTTAGTCATGAGTTTGATGATGTTACATCCAGATTGACAGTCTTTGAAGGCTTTCTCATAATCCTCACGAAGGGTTAAGCTGTCATATAAAATTCTACCAGTAAATCGAAGAGATTTCACTGATCAACTTTAATAGCTTTGATAAAGAGCCTGATTCCACGTTTAGAACCTTTGGAAAAATAGATATTATTTGTTTTGCTGGGGTTAAAATATAAATCGAGATCGGAAAAGAAATTAGCTTTAATCGAGAGATTATTGACAGTAGCTGAAAAAGATGAGTCCGCATATACAATTAGGAAATCATCTGCATATTGAAAAATATGGGTTTTGTCATCCTGAAGATCATGCAAAGAAGCTGTGTATAGATTGAAGAGTATGGGGCTTAAACAACTGCTTTGTGGGATATCACCATATATTTCAACTTTTTTAGTACCCATCACTAATACACGCTGGGATAAAAAATTAAGTATCCACAGCCGTATTTGAAGAAGAATCGAAAAGTTTAAGAGATTCTACCAAGCTTTGTCAAACAGACACAGCCATAGGCCTTGCTGATGTCCAGGGAAAGCATGACAACAATTTTACCTACTTTTTTAAGCTGGCTATGAGAAAAGATAGTTTGTTAACCCAAATACTCGTAGATTTGCGTTTTTGATAGACGTAAGAACGAGCTGGAATAATGTTCTCAGTTTTCAAGAAATCACTTAGTTTCTCCTTAATCATGAGGTTGATAGTCTTTGTAAATACAGACATTAGTGAAATTGGTCTGAAGTTATTTAAATCATTTAAGTCCTTACCTGCCTTAGGAATGGGAACTATTTTGATGCATCGCAAATCGAATCGATGGCATTCACAAGGATCTGGCCTTTGCTGGTCGAGACGTGATCGCCATACAAGCAAAGTCCTGCATTGAAATCTCTAGCTAGAATCACATTTTATTCGCCGTCAAGAAAGTCACATAATCTCTGAATCTCGTCATGAAAGGTTTGTACATCGAGACTGGGTGGAAAATAGCATGACGATATGAAAAGATTCGGTTCAAGGTTCATGGTTTCGATGATGATAATGTCAACAGCAGAGTTATAGGGAATACGTCTGAAATTGACACCTTTCCTAACTAATATACTAACACCGCCGTAGCCATAATTTCGACATTTGGTAGCTGAAGCGTAATTCGAACCTTCAAAATAATTTTCATCATTCAGAAGAACTTCATTTAAGATGGGGAAATGAACTTTATTTGAGCTGAAGTAAAAATCCAAAAACGACAGGTTACGTCGAACACTTTGGATATTATATTAAAAGGATATCATATATAAACTTGAGAAGGAGCCCCAGTGCATTTCCTCGTAGCACTGGGTGCTTGAATCGGGCGAGAATTGTCACAGGCAGTTATTTTTCCTTCAAGTTCTTTAATACGATTATGAGGAATCATCGGCTGGTGACTTTCTTTAATCGCAGCGATTACTCTTTCAATTTCTGAGGAAATAACTGGACGCCGAAGACTTGTTCCAGACGGCTTGGGAGGTGAATTGAGAGAAGGTTTGGTGGATGAACTGAGAGGAGGTTTGGAAAGAACCGATTTCCTTTTGACGACAGCATTAAATTTATTCTTGGATAAAATTTTATTGTGATTTTCATTGTCGTCCTTACTCGAAATGGCAGACGCGTTCCCCAATGGATGGAAATTGTCATCGTAGGAGATGTCGCCAAGACATTCGAAGTAATTTGAACAAAACTTCTCTTTTACCTCTTTATAAGAAAGATTTTTAATTGCCTTGATTTTATTGATGTTTAATTCAAGCTCCCAACTCGGGCAGGAGTTGTTGAGAGTGTTGTGCTCTTCTGAACCACAGGACAGCTCACACACTTCGGAGATTTCCCACAGTTCAGGCATCTGCTCCTTTTAGCTTTACAGAATTTTGAAAAGTGACCATATCTATCGCACTTAAAACATTGCTTTAAGATGGGCACAAAGTACTCCACGGGCAGATGGCAATAATTAAATTTAATCGATTTGGGGAGAGCTTTCCCTTTAAACCCGATTTGGATTGTGGGAATCCACTCATCCTTGTTGTTCGGATTCCTTGTTTGAAAACGGACAGCGGACTTGATCGGAATATCGGACACGGGTTTTTTATTAATCTCGTCTACACTTTATATACATGGGCTGTTCCGAATGACACCAAATATCTCGGTGAACGACTTCGGTATATACGCCTTTAAATTCTTTTTAGTAAAATCACTATTTGTGACAAAATTGTTGGCATTGACAGCAGAGCTGAAAAGCAGTTTGGCTCTGCCCTTGCTAACAACTTTTAGTTCTTGTAAGCCGTGCGTGGTGAAATCCTTCAGGTAATTGTAAAAAAAGAGATCGGAATTGATATTCATACGATTTCCTTCAGCGTTTGCGCACTTTTCGACAAAAACAACAAAATTGCACTTCGACAAACAGTCGTACAAATTGATCTCGTGATTTAGGACGTCTGTAGCAAATCAGAGGGCTTGTCTACTGCCTGTATACTAGAATCAATTGAAACATTTGCCTTAGAGTCTCCATTAGGAGATAAAAGAATTTTATTTTCACCCATCCTCGATCTCTTGGTGTGGCAAGTGGCATTCATGTAAAAATCTTCGAAACAGTCCCTATTAGTAGTTATAAGATCAGATCCCGACCGAGGGAAAAACAACGAAAAATCAGAACGAAAAAAAAAAAAATTATATATATGTTTCTTTTAATTTTTCTCTCACTTTCTTCTTCTTTCTACTCTCCTTTTCTTCCTTTAAAAATTTTTTTTTTTTTTAATTTTGGTTAATTCCCAAACTCTTTTCTCCTTTTTTTTTTTAATTATTTGAATTCTTGTAAATTTTTCTTTATTTATTTATTTCTTAATTTTTGTTTTTTTTTCCCCCTCTCTAACACCAGTAAAACAAAAAAATTATCCAGCTCCCGTTTGCAAAGATGACGTGTCGTATCAAGAGTGTATGAAACGCAAGTGGGGAAGAGATTTTGATTGTATGTGCCAAGACGTCCTTTCTATTCTTAGGTAGCCTTTTTTGCAACATTTAAAGAAAAGAATACCAGCTAATGGTTTATTGGGAGAACAAAGACAATCAATCATTGCACAGTGCACGTTGTTGAAGGCGAAAAAAGAAAAAATTTGTTCAAATAAATTGAAAAATTCTCGAGCAATTCTTTAGTGTAAAAGAAAGAAAACTAACTAACGCTTGTTTGCGAGAAATCGAATATATTGCAATCATTTCACAATGGAATGTCGTGAAGCTAACAAGAGCCATTGTGTATCCCAATTGTTTAACATAGTCCAGGTAGCCAAGGAGAATCTCGTGATAAACCGCTGTGCGATACTGGCGTGGTCTTAAAAAAATGCACCGAATCCAAATATGCAATGTAAACACGTCGAGTATTCGGCGCCGGGCATTCCGTGTCCATATTCTTGAACACGCATACCAAAGAAACATACATCAATGCCGTCGACTTCTTCGAATGCAAAGAGAGCTTTCGCTCGATAAGGGAATTCAGAAGCCATTTCGCCGTTATCAACGAACCGCCTGCGCATGCCTGGTTTTACTTCCACGCATTTATCGGACGATGAAACTATACGTATATGTACTTCGCCAGCGTCAGCTTCCTTCTTCTTAAGGAAGTTATTAACGCGAGTCTCAATAAAAAGGCCTAGTTTGGTGGTGGGTAGACGCTTCGCGTTAAATTTATTCTCTTTACGCTTTGAATCTTTTTTCTGTAAGCAAGTATCGCAAACGAAGCCGCCCGGCCAGATCGAATCCAGCCAGAGTACGCAGATTTGATGCTATTTACGGCCGCACTCTTGGCAATCAACAATTGGTTCTAATTCTAGATGATCGTTCGTCATCTCTTTAAATTGGTCTTTCTTGATTTGCCTGCGTTAATTTAAAATAGAAGAAAATGCATGAATAAATATTTTATACTTACGTTAACGTAACATTAAAAAATGGAAGAGAACAAAAATTACGATAATTGTTAACGTACCACATTTTTTCTTCTTATCGCCTGCATTAGGTGCAAAGGGTTCTGGTATAATGGGTTTGGGTTCGATTTTCACTTTGATGTCACTACCTGTTCCGCTGTTACCGTCCACCAATGGTTTGATGTCATTTTTATTGTTCTAAAAAAGTAAAAAAGCAAAAAAAGTAAATGGAAATTATTGAAAATGATTCCTGCACTTGATCGAAATGAACATTAAATTACTTACCTGTTGTTGCATTGGATTCTGTTGCAATACCTGATTTTGGTAGGATTGACGCATACCCTGGCTGACCTTGTTTGGATATCGATTGCCTCCCCATTGATCCATTGGCAAAAGATTATTACTCATGACATTATTACCACAAGGTCCCATCTGTCCCACGTTATTCATACCGCCAATATTACCAACCGATCTGATCATGCCTGGGTTAGTTTGATTCGAAACCCACACCCATATGATGACACTGCATTATTGGAGGAGCCATAGTGCCACCCTTGCCAAAACCACCACTATGAGGCACTTGTTGGCGGGCAGCTTCTTCTTGAACCTATTAATATTGCTATTTAATATACGCATACTTGTTTGACAACTTGTAACACATTTGGTGACGGAGAATGGCCACCATCAGGTTTCATGCCAATGCCTGGCTGCGGATGTGGCGATGTTATTCCACCGGCCATTGACGTTGAAACGGATGAAGGCACTGGTACCGTTGACGGGCTCATAGCTCCCACGCCAGTAGGCATCATTGCTGTTGGTCCTTGCACGACAAAATGATTTCCACCAACCGCAGGCATTCCAATACCAGCTACTGGTACACCACCTAATACTGGGCCGGCACCTCCTGAACCTTGTAAAGGACGTTGTGGAGCTGTTACTGTTCGAGACATGGGAGCGACACGACGTCGTAGCAGTTGTTGCTGCTGCAATCTAAGGATTTCAGAATGGAATTGATTATTAGATTGAATTTAATTAAATTAACATTTACATACTTTTGTTGCAACTGCTGTTGCTTTAGTTTATGCTTGATATTCGGACAAAAAGGCACTGGACATTTTTGCTCTTGGCATGATAACAGCACAGTGCAATGCATTGCTTACATATAGGACAACCACCATTCGTTTTGGGCTTGCAATTCTTCGTATGCTGCACGACTCTTTTCATCTTCGTGCAAGAAGGCAGACGGCAATTGGCATCACGGCATTGGCAAGCATGCACAAGTGATTGTATACAACGTTGTATAGGTTGTTTGCGAGCTTCTTGAGAATTCGCTTGCTTGAGATCTGCCGGCGACGAACCATCGTCTAAATCGAAACTAAGTTTATCCAATTTATGCGGGTGACCAACTTTTTCCTTACATAGCGCGCACAAATCAAAATCCTAAAAGTAAAAAAAAAATTCAAAATAAAAAACTGATTGATGTTGAAAAAATTTTGCAAAATCTTACATCGCATATAGTGCAGTGGTAACGAGTTTCTACAGCAGTCTTACAATTATTGCAAGTATACACAAATTTATCTTGACCTTGATTATGTAATTCATATAGCATGCATAATGTAGAAAATTGCGCTCTACGTAGCGATGAAAATTCGTAATGTTTGTCACGTGCTAAAGTAAGAAAAGCATCGCGACCATCCATAAGATCGCAAGCTGATAATGGATCAGGATCTTGTATGGGCTACGAAATTAATAATAAAAAAAAGGCCATTAAATCTGAGAAAAGGATGGAAAAACGGATAAACCCTACTTACCGCTAAACTGGCAGCTGATTGAGCTGAATGAAATCGAATAACAAAAAACACTTCCTTGTGTTTTTCCATAGTCGCATATATCTTCGCCGAAAGATCATTTCCAGCCTGTTGCTCATTTGATTTCTTGTTATTTTTACGCCGAGCCGCTTTTGATTTATCGGATTTTTTGGCTTTCTTCTGACCCTTCTCTAATATATGTTTGTTGATTAAGTTTTCTGAGAGAGAAGTTTATATCCGAATATTTGTGATTCAATCGAAAAACGAGCAAAACCAGCGTTTATAGCGGCACTAGTTTTAAAGGAGGAGGAAGCGTTGAAGAGTGCACGAGCGCGTCAAAAAAATCCCCGACCAGCAACAGAAATAGAATGGCGAGGATCGGATACGACAGCCACGACAAAATACTACAGATACATTTCGATGAAATGCCTACAGACGGAACGACTGTCTACAGCAGCGCGGACAGGCTTATTGGATGCGGATACAGCGATAGCAGCGCCGACGACAGTTTGTCGCTCGGTGTTCTTAGTGCGAAGTCTATTGACGGCATTCAACATGCTATTCAGCTGCTAACCATTGACGTCCAACAATCCCAATTGCAAGAATGCCGCAGCTACTTGGAGGAGCATTTCAAGACAGAGCAGGTAGCGATCGATACTCGGCTTATGATCAAAAATTTTTTTCGAGCTATCAGAGGAGCGGCTGCAGGCTTATCCTGCGTGACGCTATAGTTACGCCAGGATTAGCCAAAGTCCGTTGGAAATGTTTTTCTCCAAAATCGTAGATGTCCTATACCCTTATGAAAGGTCGAAGTCATCAGTGCAAATTTCTGCAATAGTAGACAAAATGATGAGCTTCTAGGTTTCCAAGTGGAGAACCGGCTTCAGAACCGACGATGACTTCTTCTTCATCAAGAAAATGAACTACAAAATTACAGTCCAGGTCGAAGAAGCGTTTGAACCGTTCGACCAGGATGGCGTGGCGTTCGAAGACCTAAACATACACCACATCAACAATGACTTATTTTTAGAAGTCGTACTAAAGCTGCTCACAAAATATGGCATTGACGGCTATATTCGTGAGCAGCTAGCATGCCAAGCGTATTTAAGAGATCTCACCCGAGAAAAAGAAGACATATGCGAAGAAATGCACACCGTATTCCAGGAAGACTACACAATTTAACATTCAGTTATGTAGGAACGTGTGGTGGAACAAAACATTGGTAAGAGCATTCAAGCAATGGTGGTATCGCGGCTTGATTTCTTCAGGGCGGCAGGCTCTTGCAACAACGGTAGTAACCACCGCATAAATTTGTTTGGCTACATTTTATTTATGCTGCTCACAGGGAAAAACTTTACAGATTCCCGCGGTCCAAATGTTCATTACTTGTAAATTGCAACACACTATCAAGCAGCATACCGCCAACCAACGGTAAATATATATAAATAAAAACAATTATTATTTATTCGTTTATTTTTATTCTATTGTAAAATACAAAAGATGCATACCGCCCAGCACACGCCCAACAAGAACAAGATGTATATATAAATACATAAAGCAAAGGTAAATCCACATTAAAGTAGGGAATCAACATCAAAGTAGGGAATCAACCCCCTAACCCATGTTAGTTTCTCCTTTTTTCGAACCATGTTATCGAGCTCTAAATAGGTTTTCGATTCATATATTAAGATTTAGAAATTCATTCATTAATTGCATTTTCGTAGCTAGAACAAAATTCTTTTTCTGTGCTTGATGGGAAAAAGCAATTGTAAAAAAATACATGTATGCGTCAAGAAGAGGAAATGCAAAAACATTTCATTTGAGGAGTGGAGTGTTAAAACTCTTAAAACTATCAATAACGGTAGAGCTAAGTTGTTTGCTAACACAGTTTGAAATCACACAGTTTAAATTTAAAGCCAAGAACTCTGTTACTTATATTACGCAAAGCTTTGCTGAAGAGTTTAGCGTTGTGCGCCATATCCTCTTACAAAATGACATTACTATGTTTGCCAAATCTGGATAAAGAAATATTTATTACGGCAACCAGCGTTAAAATCGATTTTAAAGACAATCTGATCGCAAAATCTAGCAAACTTTAAATTCTGCTTTGTTGTTTTAGTGTCTTCAATAGATTCCTTTCCATTTCCACTTACACTATTATTATTTATTCATTTAATTTTATTCCATTTTAGTTTACAAAAATGCATGACACCATATCAACAAAGAATTGTGTGTTAAACGCAGTAAAGTAAAGTTATATTAGATTAAAAATACCAAAAAAACAGCATAGGCCTCCATGCCTGCGCGCCGCCTCCTCATAATGAATGCGAATGAATATTCGCTATATACCAAAGGTAAGTTTGCATTTATCCTTAGTCATTGTTATGTACAATGTATTCATTTATTTTTATTTCATTTTAGAGAAAAAAACAGGATAGACCTTCACGCCCTCACGCCTCCTCATAATGAATGCGAATGAATATTCGCTATATACCAATTAGTAAATGCTGATTCGCGGTATCGGTTGCCAGGTATAACTGAAATGACTCGTACTTTTGATTTAGAATAGCTTGTAGCTTTCAAACGTCATTGCTATTTTCTACGAGAATCGCGATTTCCGCTTGCTACTCAAAGCACGTGTTTGTGCTTTGGTTATTGAACTATTTTCTTCGAATGTGAAACATCGTAGTTTGCCTATACAGGATAGAAAATGCCCAACGATAAGCCTTATTTTCTGATCAGTATACGTTTGTTGCGCTTAGTTGCCATACTTATACAAAAAAAAAAAAGTGTCACACAATTTTGCTAATTTTGTGTGTGAGATATTTCTGTCATTGATTATGAAATGTTTGAATTCTGATAAGCCGCTTTGGCAGCGTACCTTAACTTTAGAAGTTATTCATAAATTGACTACGAAACGTTTTGATTGTAAAAATCACGCTACCAATATTGTGCAAGATATGATTACATCGTTGGCGACTTTGTGCGATATTCATTGATTAATGCATCAGCACGTGAGTAAATGAAATTAAAAAAATTGCCTACAAATCAAAAAAATTGAAATTAAAAAGGAAATAAAATTTTTTGTTTACGTTCGGCTTTGCCATTTTAAAAATTTTCTTATTAATTAATTCATTAAACTTAATTGTTCGTACCTGTCTTCCTTTTCATTCAAAAACATTTATATGATTTATAAGGTATGACATTTGTTCATCGTCTCTCTTCTTTCCTTTCCATTTATATTATTTAATTATTTTCTTTGATATCTCTTTTTAAACATAGTTTGTCATAGTTTCATTTCGGATGATATTTGTTAAAAAAAAATATTTTGAAAGTCTAGCAAATTGCGCCTTCATTTCATTTTTAATAATATATAATATAAAAATGTGGTCTTTGTTAAATTTAAAGTCGTTTCAAATATTTTCAGTTGGTCAGCGTCTGTGGAGACGTACAATAAAAACCAAATCTTTAGTGTATCATAGATTTGGCGTACCCGATGAGGTAGTGGAAATGATTGAGGAAGAATTGCCTGATCCAGGCGATAAACAGCTGCTTATTAAAATTGCATTGGCTCCTATAAATCCGTATGATCTTTATAATATACTAGGTAGTATCCTATTAGTTTTTAAATTTTAAATCGAAATTTTTAAAACTATTTTTCTAGGCAAATTTCATACCGGACCTAAGAAATTTCCTTATACAGGAGGTAGTGAATTTGTAGGTGAAGTCGTGAAAACTGGCATCGAATATACTCCTTTTGTCCAGGGTGACGTTGTCATCCCGTTAACTATGGGTTCAGGAGCATGGACGACTTACAAACTGGTTGATGAGTCCGACGTGCTCAAAGTACCGAATGAAGTTGGCTTACAAGAGGCAGCCACCACAGCGATTACCGCTTGTACTGCTTACAGGTTATTGAGAGATTTTGTAACATTAAGCGAGGGCGATTCCGTAATACTAAGTGGAGCTAATAGTGCTGTCGGTCAAATGATTCTTCAATTATGTAAATTATGGAACATTAACTCGATAGGTGTTGTCCGCGACCGTGACAACGTTGCAAATTTAAAAAAAGATCTGAAACGCTTGGGCGCCACGGAAATTTTAACTGAGAAAGAAATTGGTCGTACCGATTTATTTGAAACCTATCCTATGCTTAAGCCGAAGATAGCTCTGGACTGCATTGGCGGTACGATAGGATCAATGATAGCCAAGCGTTTGGTTAAAGACGGTTTTATGATTAGCTACGGAGAAATGTCGAATGAGCCCATTTATGCCGAATCGAATCAGTTTGTCATGCAAGAAAATGTGTTTATGGGTTTTTCAATAATTAAGTGGTTAGACGAGAATTTCAAATTGGATAAACACGTTCACATGCTCGATGAATTAATGATAGAATTATCAAGGAAGGATTTGATAGCACCAAGAATGGAAATGGTACCGTTCGATTTCTATAAAGTAGTTCCTGATGCATTGAAATTCGTTAATATGGCTAACAGAAAATTTGTGTTCGATATGAGAGAGGAGACGCTCGACGAAACCGTTCAATTAGTTGATTCAAATTAAATATGATTTCGAGCGAATGCCAAAGCTTGTCAACTCGAAACTTTTTTATGCTGCTTGAGGCGGCGGAAATATATGCGAAAGCTATTTGAAGTGATGAAAGTGTATGAGAAATTTAAAAATGTACGAGATATTACGCTCTTAAGTATTAAATTTTTCATAAAGTATTTCTCTTATTAAAAAAGGTTTTGCAAAGAAGAGTTTAAAGACGGTTTTCTTCTGAAAAGGAAAATTAGTCAAAGCTGACAATTTTTGAAAATACCTTTTATCGTAAGACATATACTTTTATTAGAAAATACAAATTATGTTTATTGTCACCTCATTTGTTACTATTGTCAAAATTATTTATACATATATAATTATAAAAAAACTTTTTTTAATTAGCTTTATTGAATAAAATTAACTATTGGGCTTGCATTTCTACCTAAATTTCGACTTTTATTCATTCATCATAATTGAGAAGGCTTTGAAAACCGTCAATGATTAACTAGAACCGCCGCATGGGCCAATTTGGCCATTTCAAATTTTTAGGCTTCAAAAAAATGGCCATTGCACAATTTTTTGGAGATTTTTAATCATAATATGATGAAGCTTTTAGATACCTCTAATCAACTTTGCTTTAGTTGGTTTATAATGTTTCTGGAATCGCCACAAACGTAAAAGTGACGACTACAAATTGAAAATTGGTACAAGCACTCCTTGAGCGATTGGAAATCTTGTCCACCACAATATCGGGGAAAACGAGAAGATCTCAAAAGACACCGATAATTTTTTTTTTATACCTTTCGATAATTTTAATTCTAATTTATACTAATTCACATTAAAAACTTCTTCAGCCAGTTATGAACACGATCCATCACGGTTCTTGATGTGCTGATCCATTTGGAGAAATATTCTTAAAATTCTATTTCGTATTCTACATGAGTCACAACCTCAATTTATTGCAAAAGTGTAATTTATCCAACTGCAAAGTATTTTGTTAACTAAGGACAGATAAGTGTTTCAAACTGGTGAATAGTGGCGGTGGGTAGAGGTGATTTGTAGCAGACAAGTTTTTGTTGATGACGATATTAGCATTTAAATGAAATCTATCAGGCAAAGGCGTAATATTTGTCATTTCTTTGCCATTCGAGTATGATTGAAGGTCATGACGCCAAGTCCTAAACGAAGACGCAGAAAATGAACTTTATAACTGCTCAAGAATTTGCATGTCTTGCGTTTCAGTTGGAACGTTGGTCAGGAATTATTTGTCTTCTTTTGAAACCCTACATTCCTGTATTATTCCTTCTTTGTATGCGAAACGCAGCGTCTGCGGTCAGCTTTATTCGCAACTATTAGAGTGCCATTTCAAAGAAGAGGTTAAAAATTTTAAGACCGCTATACTCGAGATTGCCGACAGTCTAGAATCTACCATTTGCTTCTATGACTTACTTAATCGATATCTAAAAGATAAAGAGAAAAAATATAACATATATAACATAATATATAATATAATAAAAAATTTAATAGCTTGTTACTACAAGAGATTGCACATATGGGTGAAATTTAAAAGCAGTATATCCTTTTACCGGTTAAACAAAAAGTTTTGAAATCCTTTTTCCATTTAATGCCTGTCCTACTAAAAATAGTTGATATGCAAAAAGAAAACTCTAAAATCAAAAAATTATTTTTTCTTTAGTTTTTAGTGCCATAATTGTGTAGATCTAAAAATATCACCTTGCTCGGCATGTTGGACAACCATATTGAGGACTAGGCTTACATGTATTGATTTACAGTTTGCTTTTAACTGCACTTAATACTTTACATCTATGAGAATACTTATTTTATAAAAAATACTTATTTTTATAAAAGACGGCTGAAATCTTTTATCATTCCATCTGTTGCAGTCTGTAAGAAACGTGGAGAACCCCCCATTTCTTTTCCTTTTGAATACTTCCTTGTCCTTTAACCAATTTGGAGCATTCTTAATACCAATCTACGTGCAAGCACTTCCAACGTTTCTACCTATGTTAAAACTGATAGCTTCCAGAGGAATGTTTACCGCACAAATCAAAAGAAATCATCAGACGGACGAACGAAAGTGTCCAAATTGATTCAGGATTTGACGTACTGATCAAGTATGTATATACTTGCGTCTTGTGAAACTTTTTTCTGTTGCAAACCTTTTGACAAAATGAGTATACTCTATGGAGATTCCATAACAAAACATTATTAAAACATAAGTTGCTATTTCGAAAAGGAATTGTTTAATATTTAACATATGAACATTTAGTTAATATATTTAAACATAAATTATTAAATGTTATAAGAAGTAACCTGAACATGAAATTTAAAAAAGCATTTACTATTTTTTGATATTAAAGATTTTTATTAAAATTATTACACTGTCTTTTATCATTTATATCAAGTCGAGTACACTCCAAAGCTGCTTCCAGCTCTTTCTTTAACTTCCAATATAATTTTTAGCATAATTTATGCAAGGGAGAAAATTAGCTGTT
Organism: Glossina fuscipes; assembly: GCF_014805625.2. NCBI lineage: Eukaryota > Metazoa > Arthropoda > Insecta > Diptera > Glossinidae > Glossina > Glossina fuscipes. Next base: position 14,201 of record NW_024006214.1, on the reverse strand, counting down.
TGTAGAAGGAATTTTGATCATAATTTATGCAGGTGTGATTAGTTTGTGAAGTGTGAGTTACCCTAAAAAGAGAGGTGGTTATAATAATATTTGTCTTTATTTGAAATATCCAAAAGTACTGAACAGGTACTATAACTTTGGGTTTATTAAACATGCGTATAATTTAAGTATGTACGAAGAAACATATCGCCAAGACATACCAATGTAATAAAAGGCCACTAAGAAACTGCAATTTGCAGCACATTACTATATAGTACTGAATGTACTTAATGTAATAAAGAGACAACTAAATGACAAAATATCTAAAGATTTTGTTCAAAGCACAAACATTTTTGGTATTTTTGTTATCAATAACAATCACCACGAAGCTATACTTTTGCGGTCTGAAAGAAAGTTATATGTACATTGTAAAACCTAGAAAGTTAAGTGTATGAGCTGATGTTATATCGGATTCGTTGATGCACAGTAGAATGATAGTAGAACACTCAAGTTTGTTTGAAAAAGACCAGCAGTTTTACCGTTATGCATTTAAATTATATATGACATCTGCTGAATTTTTGCTAAATACCGTAAACTTCAGAGCTGTATTTCTTAGAAAATCAATAAACTGCTTTGCCAAACGACAAAAAAACTGCGCATCGTAAAATTGTTCTTCTGTGTTGTTGTAAAAGAGAACGAGTTGAAGGAAATATATTTCTTATTTTAAATAAAGTTTCGCATATGTTTTTCTTGAAACAAAGCGAACATTTTAATATGCGATTCAATAGCGTTGATTCTAAGTTCACAGAGGTTGTTTTCATTTTACGATATTGTTTGCTTTGATTAATTGAAGAGAGTTGATTTTGCGATCACCTCCTAAAGGAAAGTATTTATAATTCATTTCTCTTGTTCTGTTAGTGGCGTGAGTTTGCAATTGGAATAATTAAGCGTAATATTAATTTATAAATAAAAATTATTTTGTACCTTTTTTTTCGTCTATAAAGTGCGTCACTCTTGTTGTTTAACTATAAATATGGCTAATATTGCTAAAATTTTTGCCAATCGGGCCCAGTATATGTTACAAGTAGCTGCTAAGCAATCGCAAATTGTTCCACGTTTCTATAGTGCAGGTATTTAATGTAATATATTTTTTTTGTGTATAAGTATTTTTCTTCAGTTTATTAATGTTGTATAGCGATAGGAGGAAGAATGACCTTGACTAGTACAATACGATGAACTTAAAATGAATAGACTTTGTGCTTACATATGTGCAACATTACCGGCTGTATTACTTGCCGGTTACCAAGAGCAGTTTCAGTTTCTTTACGTCGTGTTTATTTTCCTTGTATAATCTTTAAGGGTGCGTGTTACATAACAGCTCTCTCATTCTCTTTTATGTATATGATTTCCGTAAAATCCAAACTCGTTAAGGAGAAACAAGTTCAATTTTTCAGAGATTAGATAATCATACCTATGGGGCTAAATTAGTGTGCAATCCATCTTCCTATTAAAAGTTTATTAAAAAAATTTCTCTCAGAGAAATTTTAACATGCCTTTATAAAAAAACTGCAACAACATTTGAGAATATTGAATGAAATAATAGTTTTTGCTGGTTTGGCTATTTATCTTATTAAATATTTCAAGATAAAGAATGACGTCCACTAAATTGACAGTAGCATATTATTAATTAATGCATTGTTCATATCTCTATCATCTCAAACTGTGCTTTGCGTAGTAAATCGTTCCACTTCCGATTTGTTTCTTATTAATTTTTGTGGCAAAACGATTGAATTTTTTTGTGAGAATACGTTCATGGCCTGACCTTAAAAGTAGAAATTTTATTATAACAGCACATATAAAACAACGACAAATCTATTTTAAAGAACGGGAAAATTTTTAATAAGATTGCAAGAACAGGGATTTTTCTCCACTTAGTGAGATGTTACAAATTAAACTTTTTGCGCAAGCTACGATATCAAAAACAGCTTCTCTTTAGCCATTTTTATTTAATTCTATAAAAAACGGTAGAAAATTAGGGAGCATTAAATATCCAAATTAAGGTTTTAAAACGTTGAGCTTATGTTTAAAAAAAACGGATAAACTTACCGTGTTTTTGATAGATTCCCTTAATTTCTCAACTTATTTTAGTTAGAGAGACAGATAGAAAGAGAGAATGAGTGAAGTTTAAATAGTAAATAATTGTCGATAACATATTCGTTTCTTCTTCTTTTCATTCATTTGTTTAGCTAACTTTGAATTTATTAAAACCGAATTGGCTGGAGCTAATAAAAATGTGGCAGTTATAACTTTGAATCGTCCCAAAGCCTTAAACGCGCTATGCAATGGCTTAATGAAAGAATTGAGCTCCGTTTTGGACGATTACGAGAAGGACAAAAATGTCGCAGCTATTATTATTACAGGCAGTGAGAAAGCTTTCGCGGCCGGTGCCGATATCAAAGAAATGCAACCGAATACCTATCCTCATTGCATTTTAAGTAATTTCCTTAATGATTGGACACGTGTGGCGAAATGTCAAAAACCTATCATTGCCGCTGTAAATGGGTACGCTTTGGGAGGCGGTTGTGAATTGGCCATGATGTGTGACATTATTTACGCTGGTGACAAGGCGAAATTTGGTCAACCTGAGATTGCCTTGGGTACAATACCCGGAGCAGGTGGCACTCAACGTCTAACACGAGTTGTCGGAAAATCCAAAGCTATGGAAATGTGTTTGACTGGTAATATGATTAGCGCTGAAGAAGCGGAAAAAATGGGTTTAGTTAGTAAAGTAGTACCGGCCGATAAGCTGGTTAGCGAAGCTATTAAATTGGGCGAAAAAATCGGTTCACACTCCAATTTGATTGTACAACTGTGCAAAGAATCAGTCAACACAGCCTATGAGACTACTTTGCAAGAGGGTCTGAAATTCGAAAGAAGAACCTTCCATGCTACTTTCTCAACTGTAAGTCATTTCAAATTAAGATCGAATAAGTGCCTTTTTTCAATTTTTGTTGTTTTTCTTTAAATTTCCAGGATGATCGTAAAGAAGGTATGACCGCCTTTGTTGAAAAACGCCCCGCCAAATTCAGCAATAATTAAATATTCTTTTCTATAAAATTTTATAACGTTTCCTTGAAACAATAATATTTGTTTTTTTTGACCAGCATTGCATTTATATTAAAATTAAAATCGAATTGTGCTGCAATAAAATCAGCGTAGGTTTAGTCATATCATAGTTGTCAGTAAAACATATTTGTTTAATCTAAAATTTATTTCAGTAGAAAGATGGGGGAAATTAGTTAAAAATATCGCACAAACATTGCTTATTTTTTACATCGTCTTGATCGTATGATTTCTTCCTTTACTGACAGAAATTTAATTTCTTTGTATATATGTGAGTGGATATACTTCGTAAATTCATTCAAAAGTTTTGGACCGCCAAGTCTATTAAATAAATATTACATAATAGCATTCACCTCCCAAAAGCACAGTCGTACGAGAGATAAAAACAACAATTTTAAAACTACGTATTGCTGTGGGTCTTCGACCGATTTCGCCCATTTTCAATACCGACCTGCGTGCAAGAACTTTCGATTTTTCTGCTAAATTTGAAGTCGATAGCTTCATTTTTGCGGCCAGGAGTATGTTTGCAACAGACATTGGGCGGATTGACAGACTGATATGGTTAAATCGATTTAAATTTGATGTTGATCTAGAATATATACACTTTGTGGGATCTCTGAAATTCCTTTCCATCACTCTTGGGTGATGCGTATAAAAACTGTAACTTTCAATCCATAATGGATGTCGATTTTTATATTTTTCCGGATTTAATTTCATTCATAATTTTATATCTGCCATCATATGTGGTTTTTTCCTTGTTTTTTGGTTATGCTTAAAAAAGCATAGAAATGTTCTTATCTTTCTTAGGCTATAAGGTCTTTAAATTATAGTACTTTATTACTTTAATTAGTCAGTGTTGACTTTAAACTTAAGTCACTTTTCTTATGCAAATATACTGTCCGGTTATGTGTGTTTACATTTTGCATAAGGAACGTACTCTGGATGTGCCTGCAAATCTATCATTTCAGATCATAAAAATCGTAAAATCATCTCATCATTCATGGATAACGCATTCTTTTTCTTACGTTTAGTTTCGATAGAGATCGTCTCTACGTGTTGCAAACTATTTGCAATACAATGTCTTTTAATTATACAGAACGGATGGCAGATAATATATAATATGCTTGACCACCAAAATAATAATCAATTTTTTTGTACTAAATACAATGCAAACAAAACGCATATGTCTTAATCATTGCGTTAAAATTGTCCTTTGAAAAAGCGGTTTTTTTTAACTGGAATTTTTACCCACTAATCCGCTGTTTTTGTTGCGTTATAGGCAATCCCCTACAAAACTGTATACCAACGGACGGTGTAAGCGACCAAAAGCGTTTTGACCACGAAAAGTTCGAATTTCTTGTGTTTTTCTAATAAACGAACTGGTGGAGGCTTTATTCATGCCAAAAAAAGTTCAAGTTTCTTGTGTTTTTCTAATAAACAAACTTGTGGTTGTCTTATACGGACCATCACGACTCAGCAAGAGAGATTCGAAATTAATTCCGTTTTCAACCAAAATTTGTATTTTGTTTACGATCAAAATAAGCACATTGTTTGATTATGACGTCGATCAGAAAAGATCATGCTATGTCTAACAAGTTTTCAGTAAATTAGTTAATATTAAAAGCTTCAAATTAATTTTATAAAACTTACGTAAATCAGCCAGGAATCTGATGATGACTGTAATGAAAAGCCGCGGCAGCATATTCACCATATGGAGCGACATTAATATACTCATTATTTATTTATTTATTCCACTTATACAAGAAACTCAACTAAAACAAATTTTCAGTCGAGTTCAATTGACTCTTGAAGTAAATCTTAAATTAATTAATATTAAAACTTAGTATAAAAAGAAAAAAAGCATGCACACAACTAGCATAGAGTCACACCCACAATCGGCACAGGACCAAATTGCAAGTGAACCCCTAAGCCATCGCAAACATGCGTAAGCTTGAGCTCGACTCATCGTGACATTATTAAGTTAAAAGCTAGTTTAAGTACGTGTTCAAGCATTGAGAATTGTAAACAAATGTGGACGCTTATTCTCAGATGTTTGGAATTTTCATACAAATACATGTTCAAATGTGGGTGAGGTTGTACGTGTGTTTTCCTGCTCAACAATATTATTGTACAATTTGAGTCGTATACGTTTTGATTTGATGACGAAGCCATTTCAGAGGACAGTTTATCACATGAAGGATGATATTAGGGAAGTTCAGAATACATTCCATGATTTAAGGAATGTGACTAACGCCGTTCATCAGGAGATTATGGGAGATGGAAGTTGACCCGGTTACAACAATGACGCCCTTATCGCCGATTACCGTTGCTAACGTCAATCAAACCTCATCAACAACACAATTTTCCAAGTTGAAATATTGGCCTAGAAATAGTAAGCGACGTCAAAGTGGTGGTCAATATGTTGTTATTTAATTTCGAAAGCATACAAAAAGTTGACACCAGAAAACTACAATATTTTCAACAATTTGGGAAAAGAACTCTTTAAATGAAACGTCGGAAGGAAAAAAAAAGCTTAAAAAAACTACAAACATAAAATTTTGGTATTTCAATATGGTAGGTAGGCCAGGACGATTTTTCTGATGAGCAGTAAGCCGTTCAAAAAAAGATTTAATTTTATGATGAAAAATAAGTGTAAACAAAAATGTATTCATGCATTTATTGAAAAAAAAAGGTAATAATATATATTATATATAAATTGCGGGCTTAATGACAACAAGTCAACAAGCATTGGACCATTTAAAAAGGTTTATTTCGATTCATCATCAAGAGCCAACAATGGTGTATCATCGGTCTGTGGACATGCAGCTGGTGACAATTTGCTGCTACAATTGGGATAATCGTACATTCTTTCTTCTTTCCTGCTTGTTAAAGATGTATTGTAAGCTTTTTTTTCACACAGCATGTTTCGCTTTTCAGAAATAACTGTGTTTTTTATACAAAGTAAATTATTCTCAATATCATCATCACTTTCGTGAAATTCATTTAGTAAGGCTTCCATACGTTTTTTCCCTTTTTCAGTTATAACCTAAATTAACCTAAATGTTGTCTCTTCACAAATTTTAAAAACAACTTACTTTGATTTACGTTGTAAGTGTCCTTCTCCTAGATAACCTCGATCTGAGGCTTTTCCTAAAAAGAATGTACAAAGTTAGACTTGTTAAAAAAAGCCTATAAAGAGCCACTTACTTTCTGTTTCTGGCGTAGAATCGTATAAAAAAGCCAATTTTGTCTTTTCTCTAAATTCGCGGCTGTAGGTTTTCCTGGGGTTTTCGCGTAAAATATATAAAGGGGACCGATACAAATTTCTTAATTTACTCTCGGGTGATACTACAGGACTGTTAAAAGGCGTTGTAGAAAAGTCCTCAAATATCAGTCTGCAAGAGAATGTAGTGAAAATTTACAATAAAGGCGAAGTCTACATGTCATCTACTCTTATCTGCTGTGTACCGAGAGCACATAACGCTGCTTGACCAGAATGTAGAAAGATGAAAAAAATTGAAAAATTGCCAAATTTTCAAAATTTACAATCATGATCTACTCAGAGCTCATTGACTCAATCAATCTAAGCTTGACCGATTGCGCATTTTTGTAGCATTTTTCCTTTGGTCTTACAAATAAAGCTGCAAGTTTAATTTAAAATTCATGCACAGGATTGGAATTGAAAATGAGTTAAATTAATTAAAGGCTATGTCGACAGCACAACATAAATCGAAAGTTCCTTTACTTTTGAAAGAAAAACAAACTTCTTTTTACCTGATTTACTGATGCCATTGTTTTAGAATTTGTTTTTTTTTTAATATTTTATGTTTTACTTGTTTTACTTGTTTGTCGATGGCTGGTCAATGTTAAAATGAACGATGTGCGCGTTTCCGTCTCTTAAAGTTCTGGTAATTTGCAAGTAGCGTTATTTACTTTCATTGTATATGAAAGCACACATACATGCACATTTTCATCTGCAAAATTTCTGCAGAGGAGCATATATAAAAAGAGCACAGAGTTGCTTTCCTATAAATAATAAGATCTCACTACTTTTTGTATGAATTTCTTAATTGAAACGTCGTGAATAATGATGATCTTAATGATCGTACTATAGGAACTTTTATAACAATTTTTATTTCTGATAAATTTATTTGGCAAAAACATGTTTAAAATAAAAAATTTAATGAATGCTATAGCGAGTCTTGATTTCATCGGGATATAAAATTTTATTTCATCATCTGTCCGCGGGGGTACTTAACATGCATTTAAGGAGTTTTCGAGAGGGAAACCACTTTGCTGAGATGTAGAAAACTAGTTAAGTCCGAATGATTTGCTGCAATCAAAACTGATGACTTGTTTTTTCCTTTTATCTTTGAAAGAATTGATAAAGAAAATACCGAAGAGAAACCATTCTATTGCAAACGTTGTGGTCGTTACTTTTCACAACGTATCAATAATATAATGGGCTACTCTTGCCGAAGCTCAGGCGCAGGTTCACCAAAGTTTGGCTGATGATCAACCAGTGTAAGTTGATTAAGATGCTTATGAATTCAAATTGATGGGCATATCCATAATTTTTTTTAGGTTTTGAATATTGCTGTCTGTCGTTTGGTTTTTAATAATTTTACCGAGTTTGAAATGCATGAAAACGGATGCAATGCCCAAAACATTCAAAGCAATGGCCAAACATTTGTAATACAATTATATTGGCATAAGAGAGTTTGCAAAGCATACATATGTTTAATACTAGAAATATCAACATTTATCGATATATACCTGTTTTCACGGTTAGGCATCATTGCGATCCATAATCCATAATCTTTGTGACAGCATTAAGGCCTAAACGTGAAGCTAGGAAGCTAAAATTTCTTTATCGACTAAAAAGATAACATCAGGAAATTGCTGTACATACACCGATTTCACAAAAATTACGGCTCAAAATGTCCATAAAGGTAAAAACAGGCATATGTCAGAAGTTAAACCAAAAAGTTTAGAGAAAGACTGATAATGAGTATTTGAATATCCTTCAGATATAAAAAAATTTCCATCACAATCGTCTTTTTTTCCTTCAAATTTTTAAAAAAATCATGTGGATCCACGCGGTAGTGTTAAATAGTGTACCATTTTTTTAGTAGAGGAACACGTTTAGTGTAATTCGCCGGTTGAACTGCTTGTAATCGAAATTATAAACGTAAAGATATTGCTTTGCAGAAAGAAGTCCGTCGCAAATACTTTAATGAATTAAAAAAAAAAAGGAAAAGACTGCAGCGGGTCGCGGCTCTCTATGAATTATATTACTTGACTCTATAGTTATTCATACAATGTTTTCCAAATAAACCGTTACAAGGGAAATGACTGAAAAAGTGGTCAGATGCAAATTATTTCGAATGAATCGAAACACGTCAATGTACCACATTTCAGTAATCATCATATCAAAAATTGCAGCCTGTAAGTTAAATACAAGAAACAAGACGGACAGACAAGCTTCTATTGATTACGAAAGTGCTCCTGAATTGATCGGTATAATAAAGGGGTATCTCATGTCCTGTGTATTACGTACATCTGCACAAACCGAATACGCCCTTATACCATTAGTAATGTCGGCTCTCAAAATAAATTGAGAAGTCTTTGGTCGATTTAAACTCTTAAGTTGTATGCCGATGTTCAAGTTCGGAAACCAAGTAAATCTAGTCTAGAGCACACAACTTTAAAGTACCAGACAAGCATATTTGTATTAACTTTGTATGAATCCCATTAAAAGTATAAAAATAAGATTTAAAATATGGATAATAACCGATCGACATATCAAGTGAAAAGTTGGCAACAAACCAGGATGGGTAACAGGTATTTCAATTTAGATAATATCGGTTATTAGAAAACTTCAAGATTTGTGTTCAAAATGGAACCATCCATTTCTAGCTACTATTTTCCTTGGTTTTAGGGAAGCGTGGCAGTTTACTTTGTTAAGCTACCCAAAAAGAGACCTATTTTTTTCGGGAAGCAGTGCAAAAAGCTATATTGCTACGCTATCTTGCCGGGCAAGTTGATCAGGTCTTATTAGTATTTGTTAAGTTAAGAGATGATTCGTTCATGATGCTTTTGCATGATGCTTTTCACCTTCAGATACGTATTTATATATAGAGTAAAAAAGTTGTCAACAGGGCGCAAAAGAAGATTTTCATTTAGCCAGCGTTGTTGTTCAATTCCACCGCGACAGGTCGATAAATTTCGTCCATTGAAGATCCGCAGAAAATACGAGAAGTCATCCTTTAATAGATGATGGATAAGGATATGTATGCCGCCTGTTCGAAAAAGCCAGTAAGCTGTTGAAACGTCCTAAATATAATTTCTCTCTCCTGTTTGTTTATAGTGGCTCAAGACTATCAGTTGTTCATATATTTATTAATCCATTTATATATATACAATTGTTTATTTTTATTGCTTTGCATATATATTAAAAAATAAAATTCTATTATTATTATTATTATTTTAATTTTAGACTAATGAACTGATTTCTTAGACTAAAAAAAGGACATTGAGCACTAGCAACACAGGCTATCGGCTCTAATTTAAATAAATGTATATTAGATAATAAGCTTAGTAGTATTAATAAAGTAAAATATTGAATTGATATTCTGTTCTGAAGCTGATTGTAGAATGTTCAAAGGGTTAATCGTTCCAAATGCAATACTTCTAGCCAAGGAAAAGTTGAGGCAGTCGCAGAGAATGTGCTTTATAGTAAGAGTTTGTCCACAACAGCAGATTGGGGGAGAAGACTTCTTCAGGATCCATTGGTGAGTTGCAATTGTATGACCAAGGCGAATTCTCGAAAATGTTTGGATCTTGGTTTTCTCAACATTTGTTGGATATAGAGATGGAGTTAATTGAGGGTTAATGCAAGAGTAGTGTTGATGATGGTATTGTAAATTTCCTTCTGCAATTTTCTCTTTAACTCTTCTTCCAATGTATCTTTGAAGATCCAACTTTTCCATGACATCATCCATAATTAGAGGAGCAGAAGCAGCATACTTTGCCGCTCGATCAGCCTGCTTATTTCCCAGTAAACCGGTGTGACTTGGTACCCATAACATTTTAATTTTTCCCTCGGGTGTAGTAATTATATTCCTTAATTTGTTGATGGTGCTCCATCTCGAAGTCGAAGGATTCCGAACAGCTTGTAAAACAGACAAACTGTCAGTAACAATGACTGTTTTGAGTTTGTTTTTATGGGCAAGGTTGGCAGCGTGAAGGATAGCTCTGGCTTCGGTTATGAAAGTTGAAGTACTTTCGTGAAATATGTGGTTGAGAAGAACCCGTCCTGTAGCATCTACCACCGCACAAGCAGGAGGCAGACCAGGAGATTTTGAGCTGTCTGTGTACAGAAGATTCCAACCAGTACTGTCCAATACTTGGGGTTTTTCAGCTATTAGATTCCTGAAGACGTAATTTGGAGTATCTTCTTTCTTGTGCATAGACAGTGAGATGTCAAAAGAGCAGTCTTTCAAAATCCAGGGAGGTTTAACGCCAAAGGAGCGGGAAATTTTTAAGGGAATGTTCAATTTCTTTGCGATGCACAAACAGTGGTCAATTGCAGATGGTGACTTTAGAATTTTCTTCGCAATAATAATCTTTCTTACGTCATCACCGAGAATGGATTTGTTTGAATGAAGAAGCTTAGGGACTATTTTAGCTTTTAACTCATACAGTCTATTTTCTAAAGTTGGGAGACCAGTTTCAATTATAATATTATTTATGGGCGTCGTCCGAAAAGCATAACAACTTGCTCTAACGGCTTGGTGATAGACCGGTTTAAGGATGTTGATATTAGATTTGCAGCTATTGCCATAAATTATCAAAGCATAGTCAATCTTGCTTAACACAAGCATTTTGGTAAGATAAGCGATAGTGTTAATATGCGCATGGCTTCTCCAAGCAACGTACTGTATGAAATTTACCCTTGTTAAAAGGGAGTTTTTTAACCGAAAACAGTGTGCTTTCCAACGATAATTGTTGGAAAACGTGAGCCCGAGAACATGGAGCGTCTGCACATTTAGTACTCGTAAGTCGTTAATATGCATCAGTAGGTTTCCTGCATCGCACATTTGCTTTCGACAAATGTGCATTTTTTTTGATTTTTGTATAGAGATTATAGCTCCTGACGAGTTTGTCCATGTGGAGATCTCACATGCAATAGATTCGAGGATGTTGATTGCTTTCGTATTGTCTTTTTCTTTTGTAAAAATGTATACATCGTCCGCGTAGAGACAATGTTCCACTCTTGGTACACGGCAAAGAATTTCGCTAATTTCGTTGAAAGCGATCTGGAAAAGCGTGACAGAGAGAGGAGATCCTTGCGGAATGCCATTCTTTAGCGGAAAGGAATCAGAAAGATGATTGTTGATTCTAACTTTGAACCGCCGATGCGACATGAATGATTTGATGTAGTTGAAGAATTTGGGTCCAACATTCCATGATTTCAAGAGTCTTAAGATAACATGAAGACCAACTCTGTCAAATGCTTTTTCGAAATCAATTGAGAGAATTGCTACGTGATTTTGTTCGGAAATTGCTTTGCTTGTGAAGTAATCAATATGTAACAGAGCGTCGATGCATCCTCTACCCCGCTTGAAACCAACTTGTTGCTTTGTTATCAGGTTCTTGGATGCAAGAAACCAAGATAATCTAGATGCCATAATCTTCTCTAAAACCTTAGAGAGGCAAGGTAAAAGAGAAATTGGGCGATAATCAGATGCGATGGAGACATTTTTTGACTTTGGAATTGGAACAACTGTTGCCAGTTTCCACAGTCATAAATACCGTATTATATAGGTCCAGTAATTTCTTTTTACTAGACTTAGACATAGCACTGATCATTTGGTATGAGATGCGGTCTAGGCCAGGTGTCTTCCCCTTTAAATTGGAGAGACAACTTCCAAGTTCTGAGGTAGATACGCAATTTTCCAGGAACATGGCACATCTATCGATATTATTTGAAGGAGACATTGGAGTCCTTTTATTTTCAATGAAAGCACTGGAGAAGTTGCTGTCAGAGGAGTATTCGCACCACACTTTTCCAAAGTAATTAGAAATCTCATCTGCGTCAGTTAAAGTTCCATTGGGAGTGCAGATGGCAGAAATTTGGTTCAGGTTTGAAGTCCCATTAAGTCTGTTGATTTTGTTCCAGACAACTTTCATTGATGTATTTCTGTGAATTCGTCTCGAGAAAAGTTCGAAACTAAGTGCCTTTGATTTCCGTAATTCCTTCCTGAATAGAGCATTGGCCTTTTTGTATAATAGCAAGTGATTCTGATCAGGACATCTCTTAAAGCGGTGCCATAGAACCATTTTATTTTTCCTCAAAAACGAAAGCGTGTTGTTCCACCAAGGAACCCTAGCTCGTTTAAAAGAGGTGTTGGATTGAGGAATAGAAAGATGAGCAGCCGTGCGAATCGCTTTAGACATAATAGCAGCATCATGGTTGAAGTTTCCGTTAAATGGCTTTGAATTCAAAAATGACTCCACTTGTTTGGAGTAATTGATCCAATCCGCTTTATCTAGGAGGAATTTGGCCTGTTTTGCTGGAGTAGCAGAGGACGTTGAAAGTTTAAGATCGATTATGATTGGAAAGTGATCACTATTATGTAGATCATCAGAAATAGACCAGGACACCAAAGGAAGAAGTGATGGAGAGCAACATGTTAAATCAATATGTGAAAAAGTATGATGAGTTGAGAAGTGCGTTGGTTTTCCATCATTTAAAACGCAAAGGTTGCTTTGAAAAAAGGCTTTTCTAAAACAGTACCGCGAGTGTTGTTCACTGTTGAGCCCCAGATGGTATTCCAGCTATTGAAATCGCCGCATATAATTAATGGGGGGGAAAGTACAGAGAATAAATTGTAGAGTTCTTGCTGTGAAAACGATTGCGAAGGTGGAATATAGAGCGAAAGCACTGTAAATTTTATATTTAACATTATTTGTATCGCTACGGCTTGTATATTTGAGCTTAAATTTATGCGTTTGTGAGGTATACTTGATTTTATGAAAACACCTACTCCTTGTTTGGAATATGAGTTTTGATCAGCATTCGTGAAGTATCCAGTATATGATTTGGGTGGAATAGGATTAAAAGAGCTTCTACAATGGGTTTCTTGAAGCGATAAAAAGGTTGGATTAAAATCACTTATGAGTGTACGGAGTTCATCAAAATTATTAATAAGTCCCTTAATGTTCCATTGTATAATTTTAAAAACTTTATTTAATTGTAATGACATGTAAGCAGAGTGGAGGGAGGATTAAGTTGACATGTCAGCGTCTCCGTCGAGAAGGTCGCTATAGGAATTTTTCCTGAATGATTTATTCTTACCGGCAGAATAATCTGTACTTAGGTGATTTGGTACATTTGAAGCGCAACGAGTTGGCGCACGTGAATAATTTGAAATTGAAGGTTGATTAATGGATGAAAGAATGGATTCATTACCACTTGTGATTTGTTGAGTAAAGTTGATAGCTGGAGATTCTGGAGAATTTGGTATATTAGATTTTAGCATATGTGTTGTTGTTTTAGTTTTTTCAATATTTGCAGTTGCTTTGGTTTTTGAAGGTTGATTAATGGATGAAAGAGTGGATTCATTACCACTTGTGATATGTTGAGTAAAGTTGAGGGCTGGAGATTCTGGAGAATTTGATATATTAGATTTTAGCATTTGTGTTGTTGTTTTGATTTTTTCAATATTTGTAGTTGCTTTGGTTTTTTCAATATTATCTTTGGCAAGTGATGTAACTGGTTTCGCTATATAATTTTTGGTTAATGGTGGAAGAGGTTTTTCATTGGAAGCAGTTGCAGTTAAAGTCTTACTAGGCTCGATTTGCGAGGCAACAGCAGCATAGGTATTACTTTTGCCAATTCCATGGGCTACAGATGGATTTCTTTCCCGGTATGTGCGTCGCGCTTCGCCCATGCTATAGCAATTTTCTGTTTTGATTTTTAATATTTCACGCATCTGTACAAAACGTGGGCATTGTTTGTCTAACGCTGAGTGTTGATCATTGCAATTTATGCAGAAACTACGGGTACAGCTTTCAGTATGTGGAGGATGACC
>NW_024006213.1:29026-34096 GCF_014805625.2 Glossina fuscipes | reverse complement strand
CGAAATGCCCGTAACTAAACCCAAACCACCCTTTAGACGGACCTGCTCGCGGCCGAAACTGTAAAAACTATAGACATATATATGGAGTAAATGGATGGGCTGCTGGTACGCCTGGATAATTATACCAGGGTAAGCCAGGACCTCTTGGAGAGGTTTTTCTGCAAGATAGCGCCATTGCAGAGAAAACGTACCAGACCGGCGACCCAAATAATGAGGCTGATCAAACGCCTCATTAAATTGCAAAAAGAATTTTGGGATAGCGGACAATCTACCACCGATAATTACTATCTTATAAACTTGATGGATTACACAATGGGAGAACAGGCCGAAGAAGAGTTCCTGCCATTCGGCCACAAGTTCGTGATGCTGAAAAATATTGTGAAAGGGGACATCGGCAAGTGCCTGTAGGCAACAATAGTAGTATGGGTTGCCTTCTTCAGGGAAGCAGGCGCCTGCAATAACGGAGTGACTCACCCAACAAATCTGCTAGGCTTCGTAATCAATTTGTTGCTGACTGGGATAAACTGGGTTCAAGAAACTGTCACAAATGTGTCATGGTTTTGAAGGAACATCGAATAAATTAATAAACGTTCTTTGATCAAAATGACAAGTTGTGCCGCCATATTATTTTGAAAATTTCTTATTTCATTTCTATGATATTCACCATTGCTTGTTATTGATATATACGTATCCATATATAGAGGGAAGCAAGTGTGTACATACACCGTACTGTGTGGTATGCATATTCATAGATATTTATATATGTATGTTTGAAAGTCCAAGAACCAAATTTTTCAAGATTTAGCGGCAACTCTGCTCTCTCTCCCTATTCTCAACATATGGAATTTTTTTTTTAGAAAACAAGTAAAGGAAAAAAACAGCTAACGGTTTGTTGTTGAGGCAAACACATATTTACGACTTGGCGAAGAAGTTCATAAAAAATTGAAATTGAATGATATTGAGTTTGAGTTATTTGAAGAAGCTTTAGATAAAGATCTAACGACCTTTCAATCAAACCGTTTTTATAATAATAATAACTATTACAGAATATTGAAATAATTTTGAAACAATTTTACTTTAATTATATACGTTTTTTCTTTTTATTACTTCGACTGCCTCATAATAACTAGTAATGTAAATAAAAGAAATTTTTAAACGCCAGAGCGATGCTTATGTTTTTAGTAGGAGAGAGTACACTACATCGGGACAACTAAATGGCAAGATATACCCAGAAATGTGAGAAGCAGAAGCATATACAATTTTGTACTCTCAAGTGAATATGGATGGAGCAGGAAAGGAAAAAAATCAAAGGACTTAAAACTTAAAGTTTTGCTCGTTGCTGATAGACTACAGCAGACAAATCTATAAAAACTTGAACGTATATTATATAGGCAATGCTCTAGTACTTGTACAAAAATGCAAAATATTGACCACGCCTACTCAGTTCTAGAGTGCGGTATCATTTCATTTTTTGCATTTTGTATGAATGTAAATAAATATATATACATACCTATATGAAGGTGTCTGCTCCTGCACATTTGCAGCGATTTGGCAAATAATTTTAACAAAGCGAGTCATATCGATATTTTTTTCTTATTTTGTGTGTGTGTTATCGGTGGACCTGTTTATTACGCTATGTGCTCCTATTAAATTTATTGTCAACGTTCGGTTTGATAACTAAACGACTACTGAGTAATGATGATAGGACATAAATACGCGTACAAGAACGGCCTTCTTCATCATGTAAGTTCCCTTGGAAATTATGTGATTAATATAATCTTATATCTTGTGCTGGCGAGCTATGTGGTGTTATCTCAAAGATTTTTAACAAGTCCTTGAATTTAGGTGTTTTCCCTTTGTGTTGGAAGACTTGTTTTCTTATTCCTATTCACAAAAGTGGTAGTAGGCAACTTGTAGAGAACAACAGAGGCATTGTCAAGTCGAGTATCTTGCCTAAACTGTTCGAGCGAATTGTGGCTCAGCTTATAAACTTTTCCACGAAATCGTATATTTCTCCTGTCCAACATGGTTTTCGAAAGGGAAGATCTACGGTCACCAATCTGTTAGAGTTTACTTCTCATATCCCATTTTATTTAATTTATACGTCAATGATTTGCCCTCCGTGAATAAATTCAGCGAGATCTTAATGCATGCTGATGATGTAAAAGTGTTTTCTTCCTTTTCCGTATAATCGCAATCACATCATCTTCAAAGTGATTTGAATAAGTTGGTTGCATAGTGCTCTTTGAATTTTCTGAAAGAGAATATTCATTTTTTTTTGAAAATAGGGTAAAATCGAATGCCACGCCTATAAAAATTGTATAAAACTATTCAGGAGACGTACAAGGGGAGATGAATGCATATTTTTGATACATTTATATAATAAAGAATATATATTACATTTCAACCAAACCATTTGTTTGAATATATATGGAAAGAGAATATTCATTTTTTTTTGAAAATAGGATAAAATCGAATGCCACGCCTATAAAAATTGTATAAAACAAATTGAAAAACAGTTTTTCATAGCGGCAAAATCAACAGCACCCACAAAGGAAGCAACATCAACATCAAATTTGAGTTATCAAATATTCAAAAAAATGAACAACGAAGTATATTATTATTATATATATCCATATATATAATATATAATTACTATAATTTCAAATTTATAAATATTAACTGTAATTTTTTTTTTTTTTTTTGCAGAAACCCAAATCGTCTCTTCCAATGACTTTCGAAGAATTCTACAAACATATTTCAAATTGCGAACTCGTGGAGACAGGGCACTGCGAGTACCTGCAAATAGAAAATCTCCACTTTTTCCTAGAAGCCGTTTCCATCCTTGAGAAAGAGCTCAAATTAATAATCGATTATAACAAATTTTACAATTTACTTACTAATTGCCTGCAGACAGGCAATTGGCACTGCTTTCTAGAAGCTTTCATGTCAACGTTGGAAAAGCTGCAATTAGCACTTGGAAATGAAAACTAGAGTCAGAGTCAGTGATCGGCACAAAAATTATTGAATTATTGAATTAGAGATGCCTGCAAGCAAATTAAAATTTATATATTCCTATAATGGCAAGTGTATTTACATTTAAAAATTTTAATGTTTCTAAGATTGATAGCAAACATCATTCACATCATCGCGAATATAAATTTATTTTATTTACTTTATTTTTATTTGTTTTTGAGCTTTATTTGAAATTCATTTGGAACGTGTTTAGTGGTTAACCTGCTACCCTAGTCAGTGTCAAAAAATAAGCAGTTCTTGCAAGTAGATAGGCATTGAAAATGGGCCAAATCGGTAATCGGCCAAAATAACCGTCCACTATGCCGCATGAGTTCAGAGTAACTCGGGTTTTCGATTTTTTGCTTGCTATAGTTACAGGCTACATCAGATGTACAATAAAAAAATTTTCGTGTTTTCTACATATATCGCAAAAGACCATCCACGCCCTTCCACTATTAAAGAATATCAAAATATGCTTTCTTTGCAATACTTAATGCATTGCTACAATTTCAAAAAGAGTGCGTCAACACATCCTCACTGCATAAGAACTCGTACGAGACTAAATAGAACACTTAACGTTTTGTTCATACATCTCTGTGAAAATGCACATGCAACCTTAATTTAATCTCGCATCGATGAGGCTTTTTTTATAAAGACCTGTTGAATTATTGAGAACGAATATGCGCTTATTCTCTAAAGGCGTACAATACATGTAAAGAAATTTATTCAACATTCTCAATTGTATACAATTTGTACTTTCTCAGATGGTTGGACTTTGTATATGGAAATTGTTTTTTTAACCTTCTTCTCATGCTCTTCTGGCAGACCATGCTTAAAGCAATAACGTCCTTGACAGTATTCGCAAGTGTGATCAATTAAATTGGTTTTTGCTTTGCAACGAATATAATCGCACAAATTGTCCACATCCTTCACGGCTTTAAGGACATCATCTAATTTCGTTTCCACCACTTTGCGGGGAATTTTTTCCAAAAGCTCCAATGTATTGTTCGTGCCGTAATTTGGCCGCTTTCCAGGGAACAACGGTGGCTCTTCAACACCTTCATTTGAGGTGACATGGTTAGCATCGCTGGCAGCAACAGCTTGTTCACCTTTGTATTCTTCATTGTAGTTATGAGTGAAATATCAGTAATTTTTTTAAAAGGAATATATCTAATCATCAACATTACCTGCCATGATAAATTCTTACAACTCTCTCAAAATATTAAGCTAAACAAGAGAAATATATCACACAAAATTTGCAAATAATTTTTTGTATATAGATGAGTTTGGCGGACGTTGTTGCGACGATCAAAATAATTGCTCACACAGCAGATAAATCTTATAATTGCTTCGAGGCGAACATGTAGTTTTGGTGCAACTTGATAATAAGGAACCCCAATGAATACATACCAATTTATAAAATATATCGTTCATTTTTATTTTTCCATAAAAAATTTTATAAATATTTTTAAATAAATTCTTACAAACCTTTCAAAAAAAAGAAGGAATACTTTTTAGATATTTTCAGCATCGGGGATATCGAAAGCTCTTCGTACGGCTACGAAATTTTTTATATTGTACACCCGGCATCTGGGCGGCTTTTCCCCACCAAAAGCTAATGTGAAGGGGTCTTCAGGACTTTGTTTCAGACATTGCAAGCGGTCCATTTCGAATTCATGGGAATATACTGGCGAAATTTCGCTAGAGTTGAATTTCCAAATTTTTAAGCAACCTTCTGTAGATGTGGAAGCCAAAAGATTTCCCACGTTCGTATTGAAGCAAACGCCTGATATTTGTGGTGAACATCCTGTCGTTGGGGAAAATGATGATATTGCCTACAAATTTGCAAAAGAATGTAGAAGTGACTTAAAAATTTCCAGACACGCTTAGCCGCGCCCACTCCGTATTACAGAGCATGAAAGTTCAGTTCTTTTGCTTCTTTTACCTTTTTTTTTTTTTTTTGAGTAAACGGTGATGGGCATAAAAGATCCCAGTCTTGGATTTTATTTTCTTACTTGTTTTTTTTCTCTACTTCTCCTTATATACTTGGTATTA
>NW_024006213.1:0-14026 GCF_014805625.2 Glossina fuscipes | reverse complement strand
TTTTAAATTTTCCTCTTTCTTTCTTTTTGGACACTCTCGAAATGTTAGGTGGTGGTCCAGAGACCCGCAACCTAGACATTTGACTGAAAGGCATGAGTTCGTAGGACAGGCCGGTGACTTGCCACAGTTTAGGCATCTGCTTTCCTTACTTTTGCAGAATTTGGCGATGTGGCCAAATCGGCCGCAATTATAGCAGAGCCTGACGGAAGGAATGAAGTAATCAACTGGAATATTACAATAGTTGAATTTTATACCCTTGTGAATTAGTTTTCCCTTGAAACCAATCTTTAGACTGTTTGTTGGGATGAACATTTCTCTGTCTGCAGGGTCTCTTCTGAAAATTCTTGTAACAGAAATGATTTCAATATCAGAGATAGCTGAATTGAGAAAGTCCTCTTCCTTAATTGAAGGTGGAATGTTTTTTACGATCCCAAATTTTTCTGTGAAAATTCTCGGGATGTAGGCCTTGCAAGACTTTGGACCAAAATCATTGTTTATTATAAAGTTGTTGGCATCAACCGCAGTGGCAAAACCAAGTTTGGCTTTGCCATTGGTGATGGTTTTGATATTAATCAAACCATCCAATTTGAGATCTTTGATGTGTCCGAAAAAAAATAAGTCTGAGTTAAGGCGAAAAGGTTTCTCTAGGTTATTGTTACGTACTTCAATGAATACGTAGCACTCATCGGTCGTGTCATCACTATAACGATTTGGACTAGTTGGGTCACAGTTCTTTCCTTTTATGGGACTACGATTATTATTACTGTTCACAGAGCTGTCTTTATTAGGAGGCTTATTCTTAGAGGGAGCGATCGGGGACTTTAAGGAGGTGGTATTGACATCCTCGCTCAATTCTCTTACGGATGAATTATTCTTATCAGAGATGATCTTTTTGACACCTTCGTTCTGGTTTGTGATTTTTCTTTTAAATGGACCCTTGCTATGCGTGATTCGAACAAAATTTTCGAAATCATCATCGTTTGATAACATGCTTGAGAGCCTCACCCCCTTGAGGGGCGAGCGACTTTTAGGTTTCGTGCTAGATTAAAGACAAGAGAAAAGGATCAACTGACTTACCGAGAAAAGAAGGGATATGGAAATCAGCCGTTTTTGGTGGAACCGACAGTGACAGAGAAGAACAAAGCCTTGTAAGTTAAAGCAGTATTAAGAATTTGACAGGAATCACCGCTACTTGATGTCCAATGTACAGGTGAGTTGACGAAGTGAGTCTTGTCAGGATGAGGTTGAAGACAGCAGGTTGTGCTGCGCAATCTGCGGAGAAGCACAAGGACGTCGAAGCCTTTGTTGATTTTGTTTAAATGCCGCAACTTCACTATATATATTTTCACTAGTTCAATAGTTTTCAGAAGCAAAAGTTTGTAAAAGAAAAAAGAGAATTTTTCTTTTTTGTTGAAAAAAAATTTTTTTTTTCAAGAATTTTCTGCAAGAAGTGTCCTGTTTCATGCAGGGTTGCCGATGTTCAATTATTCTCAATTGTAAACAAATTCAGACCGACTTTTTCAATTATCCTCAATTGTAAACAAATACATACCGACTTTTTCAATTATTCTCAATTGTAAACAAATACAGAGTAACTTTTTATACGCTTAGTCTCAGATGCTCCCAAATTTATACGCAACATTATACGTAGCACAGAGACACCGTGCCGTTATTCCTATTTTTGGGACTTGACAAATCATATGGTTTTGTGTGTTTATATACAAAACAACCAAAAGAGATAAAAGTACAGGAAGAAATGATAATCGTTTCTTTTAAATTTTGAAGTTATTTATCTAATTTATCTTTATCTTAAAGTAATGCTTTTTCTTTACATTACGTGATTGCACTTTGGTTATTTCGGCTCTACAATCATATGTTTTTGTTTAAATTTTCCTATAAAACAATATGGTAACGCTTTTCCCAATTGTGTTTACTTGGGAGCTTTTAGCCCGAAAGCGAAAATGACGACCCATTCATGTAATCAACTAGATTTTGCGTGAAATAAAACTTGGTAGCTCTGCTTGAGACCTTATTGCTGTTTTTGACGGTTGTGTTATCGATAACAGTCGATACATCTAAGTAACATAACTTATAATAACTGCACTGGGTTTTATTAAATTGTATAAATTTTTTTAAAATAAATTTTCCTCTTTAAATACTAAAGTTTTTATGCAAATCAAGTATAAAAATGACGAATCCAATGAGCAGTTAATCAGGTTAAGTGAAAGCTGAACGAATATTTGCAAATTTCCCGGAGCATTTTACGTTATAAGAAACAGGCGGTGCATAAAAATTTTGCCAGCAGCCGGGGTATTATCAAAGACAGACAAAATAGCTCATAGAGAAGTTAAATAAAACTAACAAGAAGTTCAATGCATCTGCAGCGCTTTCTAGATATCAAAATTTAAAATTGCTTCTGAAGAAGATATTTATAAGTTATTTTAAATTTACACGTAAAAAAATTGAGTGCGGGTATTCTGAAAGAGGGTGTGCGTGTTTTTTGGGTTTTCTTAACATCTTTAAACGTGTTTTTTCATTGCGGTCTTCTATTTTTTTTTTTGATAACACTGCCGTTTTTGTATTTCTGCGGGAAAAATGGATGTTTATGATGTAAGCGATGATTTGGTTAAGAAACTCAATGATTGGAAATTGATAAGTATTATATCGGGAAAATTCAATGAATTAAAAGAGAATCACTCCAAAGTGAATTTTGTGGAGCACGCTTTAATTGATTTCAAATACATCGAGAAAATTCTACTGAATGTTAAATTGCGTGAGGAGAAATGCAATAAACGTAGTTCCGAATATCGCATGTTGGGGAACGAACAGTTTTCATTGAAAAATAAGAAATATTTTCAGGTGAGTAAATGCATTCCGTGATTAAGAGAAGATAATTTTTTTTAATTCTTTATTGTAGGCATTGGAATTGTATAACAAAAGCATTTGTTTTTCGGAACCTGGGTCTGAGAATCTTTCAATAGGTTATGCCAATCGTTCCGCAGTTTTATTTGAATGGAAACGATATCATGAATGTTTAGCTAACATTGAATTAGCACGTAAAGCTAACTATCCGGCACGTTTAATGCATAAATTAGATAAGCGTGAAAAGGACTGCCGCCTGTTATTGGCCACCCAACCGCCTGATGTGCAATCCTATCAATTTCAAATGGAATTTGAGCCTCATTCTCAGGTGCCTAACATAGCTGATTGTTTGGAATTGCGTGAAACCCCAGAAGAGGGCCGTTTCATATGCACAAAACGTGACCTGGTTGTAGGCGATCTTATTGCTATCGAAGAGCCTTTCTGTTCCACACTTCTTCCACCTATGCGATATATACGTTGTGCCACTTGCAAGGAAGAGAAATATTTAACCCTCATACCCTGCGAAACGTGCTGTTCAGTTATGTTCTGTTCAGAAGAGTGTTATGAACGAGCTGTTAGTACTTTTCACAAATACGAGTGCCCGGTTATCGATTTACTGCATACTATGTTCAACAAAATTCACGGTATTGCTTTGCGTGTTTGTCTTACGGCTTTGGAATTGTTTCCTACCATAGAAGAGTTGATGGGCTTCTGCGAAGAACCGGATAATCAACAACGTTCTGCTTTTGATTTGGATTACGCCAACTTTACCGCGCGAGAGCATTATCGAGCGATACATGGAATGGTAACCAATCAACATTTACGTTCTGTGTCAGATTTATTTCAAAGGTCGGTGGTGTGTGCTGTACTGAAACATTTTATGATCAATTATACACCGTTAAAAGAGTTCTTAGGCGGAGAGGAGGGTCAGAATTTCTTTACCGAATTATTGTTCAGGCACTTGCAGACCTCGCCTTCTAATATGCATGGCATTGATTTGGTAGAACAACTTAATGAGACCAAAGACGATACTACACATTCGTCCGGTGCCTTTGCTTTCTTATCACTACTCAACCACTCATGTGCTCCCAACACGTTACGTATTTATAAAGGCTGTAAAGCCTACCTTTTTGTATTTCGTCACATACCCGCTGGGGGTGTACTATACGATAATTATGGGCAAGTAAAATCTCATTAAATAATTAAATACTTGATTATCTTTATTTTTTTGGTTTGCTTTCTCACCTTCATTTTCAGAGCTCATTTTGCGGTATTCCCTAAAGCGAAACGTATTGAAACCCTGTCCATTCAATATCGTTTTACGTGCAAATGCGAAGCTTGTCAAAATGATTATCCCACCTTTGACAAATTGCAGCCGAAACTTTTTATACCTTATGTAAATGAGGAGAAGGATATGAAAAGCTTAATCGCGTATGATTTCGACTTCGCTTTGAAAAACTATCGTAAATATTGTGAATTCCTTACCAAACATAAAGATGCTTATCCTTGCGAACAAATCAGTTCGGCAGAGGAGAGTTTGAAGATGGCTTTACATATACTAGTTGATGCCGTGCCTCTGAAAGCGAAAATGAATCAAAGCCCACAATTTTTTGAACGTTCTAAATCATATGACCAGAAAACAGAATCGTCGGATAACGAACAAAAACTCGAAGCTATCAGAAGTGAATAAGGATAAAAATTGAAATTAAAGCCATTTGGAAGAAAAAAACCGAGATTACCGCAATGCAGCCAGTAAATCAATCACTATATCATCATCTTTTTAACAGAATGAAACATCGTCTAGCGAAAAAAAGAAAAACCTATTATAATAACGAAATCTAAAATTCGAAGTCTGTGTTTTCATGATCGGGCTTTCGATTGTTACTTTTTTCCTATTACATCCTATGCGCATCCTATTTTGCGTGTTTTTTGAAACAATCGAAAGAGATAATTTTTATTGTAAAAATTTTTTCATAGCACTTTTTAAGTTTCGAAGTTTCTTTAACGTTTCTTTAAAATTCTCTTTTATTTTGTTTTATTTTTTTTTTCCTAACTTTTGTTCAGACAATTTTCCTTCTATTCCCATCTAAAAGTTTACTTACTTTAATTTATTGCCAATTGACAGTGAGACACAGTGAAGAATTTTACCAATTATGATGAAAATGACAGGAGCAAAACAAATATAAAAAGCCACAATTAATAATATAAAAACGAGAATATATTATTTTAATAGATTAACAAAAAATCATAAACATTTTGTTTCATTTTTCAGCATACAGCGTTAATGAATGACCCCTTACTTGAGATCTGAAGCAACGTAAAGCACTATGTAAACTCAACTTTTGGACGCAGACGATATTGAAAATATGCTTTATTTTCGGACTAATATTTTGTAAATTGTCAAAAAAAAAAAAAAAGGATGAACTTGAAAATAATGTAAGAGGAATCCAAAGGTGGACCTTTAATTGTTTCTGGGGCACTTTGAAGGAGATTTTTTAATAACACATCTATCGATAATGTTACACATTCATGAAGGAAGTTGCGTGTTACTCATGTTGCCATCACTCTGAATGTTCGATAATATCATATCCACGCCTCAAAACTTAATATTAGCTTGAACTAAGTATAAATTTCTTCATCTTTTTTTTTTCTAATCATAGTGCCCGCCATATCTCTTCTGTAAGAACGGTTGCGAGACTCTTCTCGTAAGTTGTTTCATCATGCGTCGGTTGTCTTAACTGCACGATATCCTGTGCACTCGTCAAAATGTTGTGCTTAGTGAGACTTAATTCTCTAGTGTGGTCACCAGCTCAATCTATATAATTTTTTATGAACTGCTAGCGATTTCTTATGGGCTTTCCTGGTTTGATTTATTGCTAAAGGAGCCAAAAGAGAAAAGGCGAACCATCTACCTCACAAGTTCAAACCATCCGTATCGCAAGCATAATTCCTGGCACTGTTTTATTTTGTTCCGGAAATTATGATTTTGCTATAGATGGATGGTGACTATTAATTTTTATATAAGAATTTGTCATTTAAATCCACAAGATGATCAATTGCCCTCTGTGAGTGAAAGTTTTCATCATAAAAGCAACATCAAATCGAATGTCTCCTATGTCAACGCTAGCTATACTTTTAACTTTTTGACGGTTGTCGTAAGAAAACGTCTGAGTCATAAACCAGCTCTTAACAGAACATAATTTTCGCATCTATAACACCCTATATACAATGAACAGAATCATAGCCCAAAATATTATTGAAAACTGGCATTTCAACAACTATGAGACAACTGTGAACTTGAAAAATGTTTTTTCCGTTGAACGTAGTTATGCTGTCATCGGAAAATTTGGAAAAGAAAAAGATTGCTACAGATGGAACAGAAAACTGGCATAGTTTTAATATGCCTTCATAACCGCTATCGCAAATAAAATACTTACAAATTATAAATTGTTCTATTAATTGTGAGCATGGAAGTTAGGTGTACAGCAGTTCCAACTTTGGCGTTGTTATGTACTACAAGCATTATGTTTTGGACAAATAGTTGCTTAATGCATCTATGCATGGCTGATCAAAATGCTTCTGCCAAATACATGGTTTTAGATCAATATCCGGTTAGAATTCCTTATCTATTGTAAACGTGTCGAGCCAATTTTCATATTTCATACGCTGCTTCCAAATGAGACAATCTCTGTGCTAAATTTCACCATTCTATCTCAAATTTTGCATAAGCGTTACAATAATCAGCGAACGGAGATAGGGACGGAAGAACGTGATTGTGAGGGCCAATTAAGAAACTGGCTAATTTTCACTTTCTACATCAATGTTACAACATACGGGTTTTCGGTACCAGATGACTAGCCGACGGACGAACGTTTCCTAATGAGCTTTTCTGAAGCTTACAAACGGGACGGCGAATCTGTGAAGAAAATAGAAAACCCTCAAAGAATAGTAGTAGTTGTAGTTGTCTTAAGTCACAGGTATCGAATATATATGTAGTCAGCATACTTTTTTCTATCATACAAAGTCCAAATTAGTTGTAAAGGTATTTGTCAGCATAATTTCGCAAATCGCATTGTCTGGGTCATTATAAAAAAAAAGCAAAAATTTATAATTGCAAAATGGCTGTCGCTAATTATGCTAATTTACATCCTTCCTTCCGAATTTATTTTTCTCATTTAACTGTGCGCTAAAATATACAGCATTAGTGTTTTCAATGGTTATTTGTTGCTTTTATTATTATTCTGCCTCCACGTAAATCAAGAAACCTAGCATTACTCAAATATCTTGCTGGGATGCTTGCGAATCATATTGTAGTCCTTACACCCTGCCTTTTAGTAGCTGTGACTACTTGCTTAATTTATTGAATGCCTAACAAATTGCACATAATATAGTTACCTGCCTCATCGTAACGGGGAAACAATTACAAAAGTATGTTCCTGCGCTAATGTTAAGACAACGACAATCGCTACCATTACATTTTGACTATCCATCCCACGTCCCAGATCAATTTAAATACAGGGTTATAGCAGCGGAAACTAGACAAAAAGAATAATCACTCAATTACCGTAACATAAAACACCGTACAACACATTTACAAGCCCGAAAGATCAGAAATTGACATGCCATACAGAATAGGTGTGTTACAAAGGTTGTATGTAGCAGGCATCCAGCAACCGACGGATTCACTAGCTAGGGATCATATAATAGCGGCAAAAGATAATAAACATGTTGAACTACCCAACACAAATACCCAACTTGAAGCACAAAACCTAAAAACTGAAACATGGCCGCTTAAAAATTATAGACTGACGAAATCAACCACTAAGTCAAAAAATTACTACAAAGCAGAATTATAGAAACAGCAGTGAGGTCTTACAACTCATCGTTACTTTTTGGAAAGCAGACTAAACGACCCAATTGTCGACGACAAATTTCCATTAACCCGAACAGAGGACATACTCGAGAAGTTAGGCGAAGTAAGTTCCCCTCTATCAATTTACAAGATTATCTTTTGTTCACAACATATCGTCTAATAGCTTTCAACGTGTGTTCGATATACCGCTGTCTAAATTGGTAACAGAAGCTTTCTTTCAGTACTAGTAGTAGTACGTAGCTTAGGCCATCACAATAATAACCCAATGAAAGTAATCCAAAAAGTCGCAAAGAATGCTTCCGCAAGAATGCTTGGACGTCCGAAGAAGTGAAACCGGATTCATCAAAATTCCAAATCATCAAAAGTTAACTTGTCCTCGAGGACACACATTCTCCAATTAGTACAGACGTAACAAATAAAACCCGTATGGGTCGCGAAGAATTTGAGCTCGAAGAAGTCTTAGAATTGGAAAAGGCTCAAGATGAATGCAGAAAGCAAAAATTATTATCCCTGGAGGCTGAACAAAAAAAAAAAAGAAGGAGGCACGTGAAAAAGAAGTCCTCATAGATGAATTTATGTTTAGTGGTAAGAATGCTTCTGAAATTATTAATGAATTTGCCGAAAAAGTCGAACAATTGCGAGAAGAAGAAAAACAAGTGCCACCACCTAAACCTGCCACACAATTCTCTACGGATATGAAGTTTGGACGGTTCGGCAGATCATCAGTTTTTGCCTGTACCCAAATTGGAAGAAGGTCCATTATACGTTCATGAAGGTCCCATCGTCTTTGTGGAAGGACCACATTCTCCAACTGTCTTTGAAATCGAAAACAAAGGTTTTATGACTCACATAAGAAGCGCAAGTTGGCGGCTACCGTTCTCCAATAGCTTGCAAACGTGCTTTGCAGGAATGCTATGCAAGGTTTATTTTGTTATTATTGTGTTAATGACCTTAAGTTCGCTTATGTTGCGGACGTTTTGGTTCTTATGATAAAGGATTCTTAAGGGATAAATTACAGCAGTTTATAATAATATAGTAATATAATCGTAATAGAACAAAAATATTATTATTATTATTATTATAAATTTAGCCAAAGAATAAAAATTCTAAGACTAAAGTCTTAAAGCACTAGCATCTAAGGCTTTCGGCTTTATTAAAGACTCTACCACACTTGAGGTTTGAACCCACGACTATTGAGTTGCTAGACGAGACTCTTGCCTACTCGGCCACTCAGGCGGCTACAAAAACAAATAAAAATGTGACATTCCATTGTGTCCAAATAATTATCTTTCATTAGAAGTGGATGATGAAATAACAAAGCAGGAAGGGAAAGATATGTAGCTTCTATGAAGGCGTATCTTCCTTCGATTATGTGGCTCGGTAATTCAAATTCAATTTGTTTTTACGAATTGAAAGAAAAAATGGAAGAAGAAAGAAGTAAATGAGCGAACTTCGAATTTTGGCAAATTAAAAGAGAAGTAAATGAGCGAACTTCGAATTCTGGCAAATTAAAGGAGAGGTTATTCTATGGCACTGAAACATAAATCTCTAAAAGAAATCTATAGTGTGTAGGTAAATTGGAAAAACAATTGTCGAGTTGTTAAATGTGTTTCAAAACATGAAAATTTCTCTTGAATTCTCAGTGTAATTCAAGTTGATGAGAGAAACGGTAATAGATCTACAGGTAACTGAAAAGCTTTAGCAAAAAAGGAACTGATTGTATATTTAAAGTATAATAAAAATATCTATTACGGCTTATAAGGAACTATGCATACGGTCACATAGCTTTTGATGACGTATGCCAGTACTCTAATATCCTCACTTTCATAAATCTTTCATTCGCTTAAAGTGTCATTCTCTCCCAAGGAGAAATAGATAATAACTTACCTACCCTAGGCAAGAAGATCGTTAAACGTACATGAAAAACATAAAGTAATCATTGAAAAAGAATTACTAATGCATCATCACAGATCACTAATCGAACTCTTCCCGCATAAGGATGCCTTGTCACGACAAACAAACGGATTAAACTAGAATTATCTGATTACGATTTCGATACTATTTATTTATTGACACTTATGTAACCTCGAAGACCATTAAGGCCTATAATAGAATGCAATGTCTACCGTGGGTTCAATAATAAAGTGAAATAATACACAATGTTCATAAACAATTTAAAGGAGAAGAAAGAAAAGTTGAAGGAAAAGAGAGCGAAAAGTAAAGCAACAAAAAGAACCAAGAAAGTAACTAGAGTACTATGAAAGGAAGTAACGCATACCCGATTTTTTGGTGCTTTTTTTATACCGAAAATTCACCATAAAAAGATTGACTGACGACAGGATAAAACATTTTGAAGTGATCTGAATTGAGACTGTAAGACCACTTAGATCCTCAAATCAGTGTAAATATATATTAACTATTGAAATTGATCTTACAAAATATATAACTCTCTCTAAAGCCCAAGGAAGCTAAATCAACTGGAAACCTACTGGCAGATGGACATGGACTTTTCAAAATACTGGAATTAAATAATGGCAGTGAATTCAAGAATAAATTGCTTAAAGGAATCTGTGAGTCGCTGCATACAGAACAAAAATTGTCCTTGTCATCGCGAACGCAGCCACATAGTACGTATTTGCTTTCTTTTATAACAAATAATGATTGGCACGATCCGATATTTTAATTTTGCATATAACACCTTTGAACTTGTTTACGACTTTGCGATATCCTAGATAAGAAAGAGAAACCAGATTAATACCTTGCCGAACTAAAAAACCAACTTAAGAGTTGCATTGCAAAGAGCCATTAACCTAACCTTAAAATCCAAATTAAGAAGACATTTACAATCTACTATTAATAAAACTAGTATAAATTTGCAACGGCGGGCTTTCGTCTTACTTAAAAATCATACAAGAAAAAAAGATAAATCAACCTACACTGATCCATACGAGGTAGTTAACCTAAGTGACCCTTATGTAGCTGTTGAACTGAACTGAATGAAAACAAAACGAAATTACGTTCGTAAGTATAATATTACGAAATATCGTTCCAGACAAGGACAATTACTTTTTCCTCATTATACCCATCATCGAAGAACAAGGAGTATATTTATTTTGTCAAAACATTTACAACCCCCAAAAGCATCAGAATCACCAGAAACTACAAAAGTATACATATTCTTAATCAGAATGAAATTCTAAATCTATTTAAGCACGTCCGTCTATCCATTGCGTAATATTTGTTGTAAACATTCTCTTGGCCATAAAAATAAAGCTATCGACTTCAAATTTGGCAAAAACATTGGAACTTCCTGTACGCGGGTTGGTATTGAAAATAAACCGAAGCGAGCGAAGGACACGCCCAGAGCG
Organism: Glossina fuscipes; assembly: GCF_014805625.2. Taxonomy (NCBI): domain Eukaryota; kingdom Metazoa; phylum Arthropoda; class Insecta; order Diptera; family Glossinidae; genus Glossina; species Glossina fuscipes. The sequence continues at coordinate 2,923 of NW_024006213.1, read as the reverse complement.
CCACATAAACTGAGGACACCTCTGTGTGTTTTTGAAAAGGAATACAAAACTGGGTTTTCCTATTATTAAAGCAGATAAATTAAAAAAATTGAGTATATATTCTACAAAAACGGAAAAAAGTTAACCACATCTACCCAATATTATAATGTATGAAAGTTTAATTTTTTTTTTAATACCTTCAAAAAGCGCAGGAACAATCTTCAAAAACCCTCCCCATAGAGTATATAAATTCTTGGCAAATATTCGAAATTTGAAACGTATCGGAACATGTTAATCTGTCCATCTGTCTGGCTGCGCAACTGTGTAATATTTTTGTTAAGCATTCTCCCGTTAGCGAAAATGGAGACGTCACCTGCAGATTTGCAAATGAACTTGAGAGGAACCTAAGCTTTTCAAAAGACACGTCCACAACACCCATACACCTAAACGAGAAAATGTTTGATTTTGAAAATAGAAAAAATCAGCCGCCCCCCGCCACCCCATTCCGTACTAAAGGGGATGGAAGTGCAGTTCTTAAATTTTTTTAGCCTTTTTTTAGAATATGTAGTGTTGGGTATAAAAGATTCTGTCGCAATCGAATATAATATTCTTATTATTATTATTATTTTAATTTTAGACTAATGAATTGAATTCTTAGACTAAAAAAAGAGACATTGAGCACTAGCAACACAGGCTATCGGCTCTAATTTAAATAAATGGATATTAGATAATAAGCTTAGTAGTATTAATAAAGTAAAATATTGAATTGATATTCTGTTCTGAAGTTGATTGTAGAATGTTCAAAGGGTTAATCGTTCCAAATGCAATACTTCTAGCCAAGGAAAAGTTGAGGCAGTCGCAGAGAATGTGCTTTATAGTAAGAGTTTGTCCACAACAGCAGATTGGGGGAGAAGACTTCTTCAGGATCCATTGGTGAGTTGCAATTGTATGACCAAGGCGAATTCTCGAAAATGTTTGGATCTTGGTTTTCTCAACATTTGTTGGATATAGAGGTGGAGTTAATTGAGGGTTAATGCAAGAGTAGTGTTATATTCTTACTTGTTATTGTTTTTCTTTTAGTTTGAAGTGTTAAAAGCTTTTATTGAAATAAATAAACTAAACATTAATCATATATCAATATACACTTGTTGATCTCTCCTGCTTCATCAAATATCTTGCTACGATCCTTTCAAATTACATTGCAGTTCCTATCCCCACCCTTTAAGTAAACGGTATTAAGCATTAATTTTTGATCACCCCAACTTTGAACACTACAATATAAACGATTACATTTGACTTTCTTACATGTTCTCTGATTGCTTATTGATTGCGTCCTCGCCCATTTTGCAGTCCCATTAATTTGCAGTATCACAGAAATATGATCTCACATACTTTCATTTTAGAATAAATAAATAATATAATACTTTTCTTGGGATTTTATTATGAACACAAGTGATAATATATATATCCTATCCTATATATATATATCCTATATATATATATAGTTTATTTTCTTAAAACTTAAAAGTTTTCGTAGAAGTGCTTTTACAGTTACGCATTCAAAGGAAACTAAGCAACACAAACAAGTAACTCTCTCTCTCTACTAGTTCTAGTTATGTTATGTGTAAATGGTAAAGACTTTCTCTTCTTTTTTTCTGTACTAAGTCCTTGTAGATAGATGTCTTTAAAGGGTTTACCGTTGTCTGCATCAAAGAGTAGTTTTGAGTAGTTTTCTTGTGAGCCTTCAGCTAAGCGGACGTGTTCACCGAAAAGCGGAATTTTCAGTCTAAAAATAAAAACTTTTTGTCTTTTTTGCTTTTGTTTTATCAAAAGATATATGGAATGGCATCTTTTAGTCATAAGTTCAATCCGCGAGCCAATGTTTTCATTCTAGTCAATCTAGGCTGCGAAATGTTGTATGTGATAGATCAGCGTTTGAAAGCTCAACAAATTCCTGTAAATAAATCGAAACAAGGTAAACTATTGAACTACGATATAGATGAACAATAACTATAGTTTTATTTTCTTTTGTTGTCTTATTTTCCTTTTGTAGTTATACACGACGTCACCGCGGTTTTGTTGGATCCTAAATTTCTCGATTCCCTTATTATCGGTTCTACTCAATCAACGGCACAACTCTTTACTGAAAATCATTGCAAATTCATGCTAAAGGATATTGCGACTTGTTCTCTAATGCAGTTGAACAGCGATTCCATGGATAAGTTATGGAATCTTATGACCATGGTTTACAAATGGCAGCTATATCTAACAAGGCATCAACATCATCTCTTGGATATAACTTTTCGTCATTTGGATTCTATAGCAAATTTATATGCCGAAGAAAAACAATCGTTATTAGTAGATTTTACGAAAAACACTTTATTGGATTTTTGGAATTCTTGCAGTGATGACGAGCAGCTATCTATCTTTAGAACCAATAAAGCTTGGTCCGAATTTTTCAATACAAAAATTTCTCTTCTAATTCGTTTGGGTTTTCAAACGTTGGATGGCAACTTTATAGAAAATGCTAATGAATCGTATTTTCAAGAATTTCGCGACACCATTGGTGAAAACATTTACGCCAAAAGCATGGAAATAGCAAAACGTAAACGTCAAGAATTAGAAGAAGAAGTAACAAATTCATCCAACACCAGCAGCAGAAGCAGTGCAAATTGTGTCAATCAATTAACGGAAATGTTAAACTATAGTAGTTTTCTGAAAGGACCCGAACAACAAACGTTAGCAGCCACTGACATGCAAAAACAACTTGATCAAAATCTAAAACAATGCAATACTTTGTTTCAAGATTTGGGCTTTAATAGCCCTGGAATGCTCGATATGCGAACGACAACAACAAATGTGCCAGAGTTTGTGCCAGTTGAGACGAGTTATAATCATCAGAATGATCCGAGGTCTGCAATATATGGCCGACCAAATGTTTCAC
>NW_024006212.1:31433-36503 GCF_014805625.2 Glossina fuscipes | reverse complement strand
CGAAATGCCCGTAACTAAACCCAAACCACCCTTTAGACGGACCTGCTAGCGGCCGAAACTGTAAAAACTATAGACATATATATGGAGTAAATGGATGGGCTGCTGGTACGCCTGGATAATTATACCAGGGTAAGCCAGGACCTCTTGGAGAGGTTTTTCTGCAAGATAGCGCCATTGCAGAGAAAACGTACCAGACCGGCGACCCAAATAATGAGGCTGATCAAACGCCTCATTAAATTGCAAAAAGAATTTTGGGATAGCGGACAATCTACCACCGATAATTACTATCTTATAAACTTGATGGATTACACAATGGGAGAACAGGCCGAAGAAGAGTTCCTGCCATTCGGCCACAAGTTCGTGATGCTGAAAAATATTGTGAAAGGGGACATCGGCAAGTGCCTGTAGGCAACAATAGTAGTATGGGTTGCCTTCTTCAGGGAAGCAGGCGCCTGCAATAACGGAGTGACTCACCCAACAAATCTGCTAGGCTTCGTAATCAATTTGTTGCTGACTGGGATAAACTGGGTTCAAGAAACTGTCACAAATGTGTCATGGTTTTGAAGGAACATCGAATAAATTAATAAACGTTCTTTGATCAAAATGACAAGTTGTGCCGCCATATTATTTTGAAAATTTCTTATTTCATTTCTATGATATTCACCATTGCTTGTTATTGATATATACGTATCCATATATAGAGGGAAGCAAGTGTGTACATACACCGTACTGTGTGGTATGCATATTCATAGATATTTATATATGTATGTTTGAAAGTCCAAGAACCAAATTTTTCAAGATTTAGCGGCAACTCTGCTCTCTCTCCCTATTCTCAACATATGGAATTTTTTTTTTAGAAAACAAGTAAAGGAAAAAAACAGCTAACGGTTTGTTGTTGAGGCAAACACATATTTACGACTTGGCGAAGAAGTTCATAAAAAATTGAAATTGAATGATATTGAGTTTGAGTTATTTGAAGAAGCTTTAGATAAAGATCTAACGACCTTTCAATCAAACCGTTTTTATAATAATAATAACTATTACAGAATATTGAAATAATTTTGAAACAATTTTACTTTAATTATATACGTTTTTTCTTTTTATTACTTCGACTGCCTCATAATAACTAGTAATGTAAATAAAAGAAATTTTTAAACGCCAGAGCGATGCTTATGTTTTTAGTAGGAGAGAGTACACTACATCGGGACAACTAAATGGCAAGATATACCCAGAAATGTGAGAAGCAGAAGCATATACAATTTTGTACTCTCAAGTGAATATGGATGGAGCAGGAAAGGAAAAAAATCAAAGGACTTAAAACTTAAAGTTTTGCTCGTTGCTGATAGACTACAGCAGACAAATCTATAAAAACTTGAACGTATATTATATAGGCAATGCTCTAGTACTTGTACAAAAATGCAAAATATTGACCACGCCTACTCAGTTCTAGAGTGCGGTATCATTTCATTTTTTGCATTTTGTATGAATGTAAATAAATATATATACATACCTATATGAAGGTGTCTGCTCCTGCACATTTGCAGCGATTTGGCAAATAATTTTAACAAAGCGAGTCATATCGATATTTTTTTCTTATTTTGTGTGTGTGTTATCGGTGGACCTGTTTATTACGCTATGTGCTCCTATTAAATTTATTGTCAACGTTCGGTTTGATAACTAAACGACTACTGAGTAATGATGATAGGACATAAATACGCGTACAAGAACGGCCTTCTTCATCATGTAAGTTCCCTTGGAAATTATGTGATTAATATAATCTTATATCTTGTGCTGGCGAGCTATGTGGTGTTATCTCAAAGATTTTTAACAAGTCCTTGAATTTAGGTGTTTTCCCTTTGTGTTGGAAGACTTGTTTTCTTATTCCTATTCACAAAAGTGGTAGTAGGCAACTTGTAGAGAACAACAGAGGCATTGTCAAGTCGAGTATCTTGCCTAAACTGTTCGAGCGAATTGTGGCTCAGCTTATAAACTTTTCCACGAAATCGTATATTTCTCCTGTCCAACATGGTTTTCGAAAGGGAAGATCTACGGTCACCAATCTGTTAGAGTTTACTTCTCATATCCCATTTTATTTAATTTATACGTCAATGATTTGCCCTCCGTGAATAAATTCAGCGAGATCTTAATGCATGCTGATGATGTAAAAGTGTTTTCTTCCTTTTCCGTATAATCGCAATCACATCATCTTCAAAGTGATTTGAATAAGTTGGTTGCATAGTGCTCTTTGAATTTTCTGAAAGAGAATATTCATTTTTTTTTGAAAATAGGGTAAAATCGAATGCCACGCCTATAAAAATTGTATAAAACTATTCAGGAGACGTACAAGGGGAGATGAATGCATATTTTTGATACATTTATATAATAAAGAATATATATTACATTTCAACCAAACCATTTGTTTGAATATATATGGAAAGAGAATATTCATTTTTTTTTGAAAATAGGATAAAATCGAATGCCACGCCTATAAAAATTGTATAAAACAAATTGAAAAACAGTTTTTCATAGCGGCAAAATCAACAGCACCCACAAAGGAAGCAACATCAACATCAAATTTGAGTTATCAAATATTCAAAAAAATGAACAACGAAGTATATTATTATTATATATATCCATATATATAATATATAATTACTATAATTTCAAATTTATAAATATTAACTGTAATTTTTTTTTTTTTTTTTGCAGAAACCCAAATCGTCTCTTCCAATGACTTTCGAAGAATTCTACAAACATATTTCAAATTGCGAACTCGTGGAGACAGGGCACTGCGAGTACCTGCAAATAGAAAATCTCCACTTTTTCCTAGAAGCCGTTTCCATCCTTGAGAAAGAGCTCAAATTAATAATCGATTATAACAAATTTTACAATTTACTTACTAATTGCCTGCAGACAGGCAATTGGCACTGCTTTCTAGAAGCTTTCATGTCAACGTTGGAAAAGCTGCAATTAGCACTTGGAAATGAAAACTAGAGTCAGAGTCAGTGATCGGCACAAAAATTATTGAATTATTGAATTAGAGATGCCTGCAAGCAAATTAAAATTTATATATTCCTATAATGGCAAGTGTATTTACATTTAAAAATTTTAATGTTTCTAAGATTGATAGCAAACATCATTCACATCATCGCGAATATAAATTTATTTTATTTACTTTATTTTTATTTGTTTTTGAGCTTTATTTGAAATTCATTTGGAACGTGTTTAGTGGTTAACCTGCTACCCTAGTCAGTGTCAAAAAATAAGCAGTTCTTGCAAGTAGATAGGCATTGAAAATGGGCCAAATCGGTAATCGGCCAAAATAACCGTCCACTATGCCGCATGAGTTCAGAGTAACTCGGGTTTTCGATTTTTTGCTTGCTATAGTTACAGGCTACATCAGATGTACAATAAAAAAATTTTCGTGTTTTCTACATATATCGCAAAAGACCATCCACGCCCTTCCACTATTAAAGAATATCAAAATATGCTTTCTTTGCAATACTTAATGCATTGCTACAATTTCAAAAAGAGTGCGTCAACACATCCTCACTGCATAAGAACTCGTACGAGACTAAATAGAACACTTAACGTTTTGTTCATACATCTCTGTGAAAATGCACATGCAACCTTAATTTAATCTCGCATCGATGAGGCTTTTTTTATAAAGACCTGTTGAATTATTGAGAACGAATATGCGCTTATTCTCTAAAGGCGTACAATACATGTAAAGAAATTTATTCAACATTCTCAATTGTATACAATTTGTACTTTCTCAGATGGTTGGACTTTGTATATGGAAATTGTTTTTTTAACCTTCTTCTCATGCTCTTCTGGCAGACCATGCTTAAAGCAATAACGTCCTTGACAGTATTCGCAAGTGTGATCAATTAAATTGGTTTTTGCTTTGCAACGAATATAATCGCACAAATTGTCCACATCCTTCACGGCTTTAAGGACATCATCTAATTTCGTTTCCACCACTTTGCGGGGAATTTTTTCCAAAAGCTCCAATGTATTGTTCGTGCCGTAATTTGGCCGCTTTCCAGGGAACAACGGTGGCTCTTCAACACCTTCATTTGAGGTGACATGGTTAGCATCGCTGGCAGCAACAGCTTGTTCACCTTTGTATTCTTCATTGTAGTTATGAGTGAAATATCAGTAATTTTTTTAAAAGGAATATATCTAATCATCAACATTACCTGCCATGATAAATTCTTACAACTCTCTCAAAATATTAAGCTAAACAAGAGAAATATATCACACAAAATTTGCAAATAATTTTTTGTATATAGATGAGTTTGGCGGACGTTGTTGCGACGATCAAAATAATTGCTCACACAGCAGATAAATCTTATAATTGCTTCGAGGCGAACATGTAGTTTTGGTGCAACTTGATAATAAGGAACCCCAATGAATACATACCAATTTATAAAATATATCGTTCATTTTTATTTTTCCATAAAAAATTTTATAAATATTTTTAAATAAATTCTTACAAACCTTTCAAAAAAAAGAAGGAATACTTTTTAGATATTTTCAGCATCGGGGATATCGAAAGCTCTTCGTACGGCTACGAAATTTTTTATATTGTACACCCGGCATCTGGGCGGCTTTTCCCCACCAAAAGCTAATGTGAAGGGGTCTTCAGGACTTTGTTTCAGACATTGCAAGCGGTCCATTTCGAATTCATGGGAATATACTGGCGAAATTTCGCTAGAGTTGAATTTCCAAATTTTTAAGCAACCTTCTGTAGATGTGGAAGCCAAAAGATTTCCCACGTTCGTATTGAAGCAAACGCCTGATATTTGTGGTGAACATCCTGTCGTTGGGGAAAATGATGATATTGCCTACAAATTTGCAAAAGAATGTAGAAGTGACTTAAAAATTTCCAGACACGCTTAGCCGCGCCCACTCCGTATTACAGAGCATGAAAGTTCAGTTCTTTTGCTTCTTTTACCTTTTTTTTTTTTTTTTGAGTAAACGGTGATGGGCATAAAAGATCCCAGTCTTGGATTTTATTTTCTTACTTGTTTTTTTTCTCTACTTCTCCTTATATACTTGGTATTA
>NW_024006212.1:3673-16433 GCF_014805625.2 Glossina fuscipes | reverse complement strand
TTTTAAATTTTCCTCTTTCTTTCTTTTTGGACACTCTCGAAATGTTAGGTGGTGGTCCAGAGACCCGCAACCTAGACATTTGACTGAAAGGCATGAGTTCGTAGGACAGGCCGGTGACTTGCCACAGTTTAGGCATCTGCTTTCCTTACTTTTGCAGAATTTGGCGATGTGGCCAAATCGGCCGCAATTATAGCAGAGCCTGACGGAAGGAATGAAGTAATCAACTGGAATATTACAATAGTTGAATTTTATACCCTTGTGAATTAGTTTTCCCTTGAAACCAATCTTTAGACTGTTTGTTGGGATGAACATTTCTCTGTCTGCAGGGTCTCTTCTGAAAATTCTTGTAACAGAAATGATTTCAATATCAGAGATAGCTGAATTGAGAAAGTCCTCTTCCTTAATTGAAGGTGGAATGTTTTTTACGATCCCAAATTTTTCTGTGAAAATTCTCGGGATGTAGGCCTTGCAAGACTTTGGACCAAAATCATTGTTTATTATAAAGTTGTTGGCATCAACCGCAGTGGCAAAACCAAGTTTGGCTTTGCCATTGGTGATGGTTTTGATATTAATCAAACCATCCAATTTGAGATCTTTGATGTGTCCGAAAAAAAATAAGTCTGAGTTAAGGCGAAAAGGTTTCTCTAGGTTATTGTTACGTACTTCAATGAATACGTAGCACTCATCGGTCGTGTCATCACTATAACGATTTGGACTAGTTGGGTCACAGTTCTTTCCTTTTATGGGACTACGATTATTATTACTGTTCACAGAGCTGTCTTTATTAGGAGGCTTATTCTTAGAGGGAGCGATCGGGGACTTTAAGGAGGTGGTATTGACATCCTCGCTCAATTCTCTTACGGATGAATTATTCTTATCAGAGATGATCTTTTTGACACCTTCGTTCTGGTTTGTGATTTTTCTTTTAAATGGACCCTTGCTATGCGTGATTCGAACAAAATTTTCGAAATCATCATCGTTTGATAACATGCTTGAGAGCCTCACCCCCTTGAGGGGCGAGCGACTTTTAGGTTTCGTGCTAGATTAAAGACAAGAGAAAAGGATCAACTGACTTACCGAGAAAAGAAGGGATATGGAAATCAGCCGTTTTTGGTGGAACCGACAGTGACAGAGAAGAACAAAGCCTTGTAAGTTAAAGCAGTATTAAGAATTTGACAGGAATCACCGCTACTTGATGTCCAATGTACAGGTGAGTTGACGAAGTGAGTCTTGTCAGGATGAGGTTGAAGACAGCAGGTTGTGCTGCGCAATCTGCGGAGAAGCACAAGGACGTCGAAGCCTTTGTTGATTTTGTTTAAATGCCGCAACTTCACTATATATATTTTCACTAGTTCAATAGTTTTCAGAAGCAAAAGTTTGTAAAAGAAAAAAGAGAATTTTTCTTTTTTGTTGAAAAAAAATTTTTTTTTTCAAGAATTTTCTGCAAGAAGTGTCCTGTTTCATGCAGGGTTGCCGATGTTCAATTATTCTCAATTGTAAACAAATTCAGACCGACTTTTTCAATTATCCTCAATTGTAAACAAATACATACCGACTTTTTCAATTATTCTCAATTGTAAACAAATACAGAGTAACTTTTTATACGCTTAGTCTCAGATGCTCCCAAATTTATACGCAACATTATACGTAGCACAGAGACACCGTGCCGTTATTCCTATTTTTGGGACTTGACAAATCATATGGTTTTGTGTGTTTATATACAAAACAACCAAAAGAGATAAAAGTACAGGAAGAAATGATAATCGTTTCTTTTAAATTTTGAAGTTATTTATCTAATTTATCTTTATCTTAAAGTAATGCTTTTTCTTTACATTACGTGATTGCACTTTGGTTATTTCGGCTCTACAATCATATGTTTTTGTTTAAATTTTCCTATAAAACAATATGGTAACGCTTTTCCCAATTGTGTTTACTTGGGAGCTTTTAGCCCGAAAGCGAAAATGACGACCCATTCATGTAATCAACTAGATTTTGCGTGAAATAAAACTTGGTAGCTCTGCTTGAGACCTTATTGCTGTTTTTGACGGTTGTGTTATCGATAACAGTCGATACATCTAAGTAACATAACTTATAATAACTGCACTGGGTTTTATTAAATTGTATAAATTTTTTTAAAATAAATTTTCCTCTTTAAATACTAAAGTTTTTATGCAAATCAAGTATAAAAATGACGAATCCAATGAGCAGTTAATCAGGTTAAGTGAAAGCTGAACGAATATTTGCAAATTTCCCGGAGCATTTTACGTTATAAGAAACAGGCGGTGCATAAAAATTTTGCCAGCAGCCGGGGTATTATCAAAGACAGACAAAATAGCTCATAGAGAAGTTAAATAAAACTAACAAGAAGTTCAATGCATCTGCAGCGCTTTCTAGATATCAAAATTTAAAATTGCTTCTGAAGAAGATATTTATAAGTTATTTTAAATTTACACGTAAAAAAATTGAGTGCGGGTATTCTGAAAGAGGGTGTGCGTGTTTTTTGGGTTTTCTTAACATCTTTAAACGTGTTTTTTCATTGCGGTCTTCTATTTTTTTTTTTGATAACACTGCCGTTTTTGTATTTCTGCGGGAAAAATGGATGTTTATGATGTAAGCGATGATTTGGTTAAGAAACTCAATGATTGGAAATTGATAAGTATTATATCGGGAAAATTCAATGAATTAAAAGAGAATCACTCCAAAGTGAATTTTGTGGAGCACGCTTTAATTGATTTCAAATACATCGAGAAAATTCTACTGAATGTTAAATTGCGTGAGGAGAAATGCAATAAACGTAGTTCCGAATATCGCATGTTGGGGAACGAACAGTTTTCATTGAAAAATAAGAAATATTTTCAGGTGAGTAAATGCATTCCGTGATTAAGAGAAGATAATTTTTTTTAATTCTTTATTGTAGGCATTGGAATTGTATAACAAAAGCATTTGTTTTTCGGAACCTGGGTCTGAGAATCTTTCAATAGGTTATGCCAATCGTTCCGCAGTTTTATTTGAATGGAAACGATATCATGAATGTTTAGCTAACATTGAATTAGCACGTAAAGCTAACTATCCGGCACGTTTAATGCATAAATTAGATAAGCGTGAAAAGGACTGCCGCCTGTTATTGGCCACCCAACCGCCTGATGTGCAATCCTATCAATTTCAAATGGAATTTGAGCCTCATTCTCAGGTGCCTAACATAGCTGATTGTTTGGAATTGCGTGAAACCCCAGAAGAGGGCCGTTTCATATGCACAAAACGTGACCTGGTTGTAGGCGATCTTATTGCTATCGAAGAGCCTTTCTGTTCCACACTTCTTCCACCTATGCGATATATACGTTGTGCCACTTGCAAGGAAGAGAAATATTTAACCCTCATACCCTGCGAAACGTGCTGTTCAGTTATGTTCTGTTCAGAAGAGTGTTATGAACGAGCTGTTAGTACTTTTCACAAATACGAGTGCCCGGTTATCGATTTACTGCATACTATGTTCAACAAAATTCACGGTATTGCTTTGCGTGTTTGTCTTACGGCTTTGGAATTGTTTCCTACCATAGAAGAGTTGATGGGCTTCTGCGAAGAACCGGATAATCAACAACGTTCTGCTTTTGATTTGGATTACGCCAACTTTACCGCGCGAGAGCATTATCGAGCGATACATGGAATGGTAACCAATCAACATTTACGTTCTGTGTCAGATTTATTTCAAAGGTCGGTGGTGTGTGCTGTACTGAAACATTTTATGATCAATTATACACCGTTAAAAGAGTTCTTAGGCGGAGAGGAGGGTCAGAATTTCTTTACCGAATTATTGTTCAGGCACTTGCAGACCTCGCCTTCTAATATGCATGGCATTGATTTGGTAGAACAACTTAATGAGACCAAAGACGATACTACACATTCGTCCGGTGCCTTTGCTTTCTTATCACTACTCAACCACTCATGTGCTCCCAACACGTTACGTATTTATAAAGGCTGTAAAGCCTACCTTTTTGTATTTCGTCACATACCCGCTGGGGGTGTACTATACGATAATTATGGGCAAGTAAAATCTCATTAAATAATTAAATACTTGATTATCTTTATTTTTTTGGTTTGCTTTCTCACCTTCATTTTCAGAGCTCATTTTGCGGTATTCCCTAAAGCGAAACGTATTGAAACCCTGTCCATTCAATATCGTTTTACGTGCAAATGCGAAGCTTGTCAAAATGATTATCCCACCTTTGACAAATTGCAGCCGAAACTTTTTATACCTTATGTAAATGAGGAGAAGGATATGAAAAGCTTAATCGCGTATGATTTCGACTTCGCTTTGAAAAACTATCGTAAATATTGTGAATTCCTTACCAAACATAAAGATGCTTATCCTTGCGAACAAATCAGTTCGGCAGAGGAGAGTTTGAAGATGGCTTTACATATACTAGTTGATGCCGTGCCTCTGAAAGCGAAAATGAATCAAAGCCCACAATTTTTTGAACGTTCTAAATCATATGACCAGAAAACAGAATCGTCGGATAACGAACAAAAACTCGAAGCTATCAGAAGTGAATAAGGATAAAAATTGAAATTAAAGCCATTTGGAAGAAAAAAACCGAGATTACCGCAATGCAGCCAGTAAATCAATCACTATATCATCATCTTTTTAACAGAATGAAACATCGTCTAGCGAAAAAAAGAAAAACCTATTATAATAACGAAATCTAAAATTCGAAGTCTGTGTTTTCATGATCGGGCTTTCGATTGTTACTTTTTTCCTATTACATCCTATGCGCATCCTATTTTGCGTGTTTTTTGAAACAATCGAAAGAGATAATTTTTATTGTAAAAATTTTTTCATAGCACTTTTTAAGTTTCGAAGTTTCTTTAACGTTTCTTTAAAATTCTCTTTTATTTTGTTTTATTTTTTTTTTCCTAACTTTTGTTCAGACAATTTTCCTTCTATTCCCATCTAAAAGTTTACTTACTTTAATTTATTGCCAATTGACAGTGAGACACAGTGAAGAATTTTACCAATTATGATGAAAATGACAGGAGCAAAACAAATATAAAAAGCCACAATTAATAATATAAAAACGAGAATATATTATTTTAATAGATTAACAAAAAATCATAAACATTTTGTTTCATTTTTCAGCATACAGCGTTAATGAATGACCCCTTACTTGAGATCTGAAGCAACGTAAAGCACTATGTAAACTCAACTTTTGGACGCAGACGATATTGAAAATATGCTTTATTTTCGGACTAATATTTTGTAAATTGTCAAAAAAAAAAAAAAAGGATGAACTTGAAAATAATGTAAGAGGAATCCAAAGGTGGACCTTTAATTGTTTCTGGGGCACTTTGAAGGAGATTTTTTAATAACACATCTATCGATAATGTTACACATTCATGAAGGAAGTTGCGTGTTACTCATGTTGCCATCACTCTGAATGTTCGATAATATCATATCCACGCCTCAAAACTTAATATTAGCTTGAACTAAGTATAAATTTCTTCATCTTTTTTTTTCTAATCATAGTGCCCGCCATATCTCTTCTGTAAGAACGGTTGCGAGACTCTTCTCGTAAGTTGTTTCATCATGCGTCGGTTGTCTTAACTGCACGATATCCTGTGCACTCGTCAAAATGTTGTGCTTAGTGAGACTTAATTCTCTAGTGTGGTCACCAGCTCAATCTATATAATTTTTTATGAACTGCTAGCGATTTCTTATGGGCTTTCCTGGTTTGATTTATTGCTAAAGGAGCCAAAAGAGAAAAGGCGAACCATCTACCTCACAAGTTCAAACCATCCGTATCGCAAGCATAATTCCTGGCACTGTTTTATTTTGTTCCGGAAATTATGATTTTGCTATAGATGGATGGTGACTATTAATTTTTATATAAGAATTTGTCATTTAAATCCACAAGATGATCAATTGCCCTCTGTGAGTGAAAGTTTTCATCATAAAAGCAACATCAAATCGAATGTCTCCTATGTCAACGCTAGCTATACTTTTAACTTTTTGACGGTTGTCGTAAGAAAACGTCTGAGTCATAAACCAGCTCTTAACAGAACATAATTTTCGCATCTATAACACCCTATATACAATGAACAGAATCATAGCCCAAAATATTATTGAAAACTGGCATTTCAACAACTATGAGACAACTGTGAACTTGAAAAATGTTTTTTCCGTTGAACGTAGTTATGCTGTCATCGGAAAATTTGGAAAAGAAAAAGATTGCTACAGATGGAACAGAAAACTGGCATAGTTTTAATATGCCTTCATAACCGCTATCGCAAATAAAATACTTACAAATTATAAATTGTTCTATTAATTGTGAGCATGGAAGTTAGGTGTACAGCAGTTCCAACTTTGGCGTTGTTATGTACTACAAGCATTATGTTTTGGACAAATAGTTGCTTAATGCATCTATGCATGGCTGATCAAAATGCTTCTGCCAAATACATGGTTTTAGATCAATATCCGGTTAGAATTCCTTATCTATTGTAAACGTGTCGAGCCAATTTTCATATTTCATACGCTGCTTCCAAATGAGACAATCTCTGTGCTAAATTTCACCATTCTATCTCAAATTTTGCATAAGCGTTACAATAATCAGCGAACGGAGATAGGGACGGAAGAACGTGATTGTGAGGGCCAATTAAGAAACTGGCTAATTTTCACTTTCTACATCAATGTTACAACATACGGGTTTTCGGTACCAGATGACTAGCCGACGGACGAACGTTTCCTAATGAGCTTTTCTGAAGCTTACAAACGGGACGGCGAATCTGTGAAGAAAATAGAAAACCCTCAAAGAATAGTAGTAGTTGTAGTTGTCTTAAGTCACAGGTATCGAATATATATGTAGTCAGCATACTTTTTTCTATCATACAAAGTCCAAATTAGTTGTAAAGGTATTTGTCAGCATAATTTCGCAAATCGCATTGTCTGGGTCATTATAAAAAAAAAGCAAAAATTTATAATTGCAAAATGGCTGTCGCTAATTATGCTAATTTACATCCTTCCTTCCGAATTTATTTTTCTCATTTAACTGTGCGCTAAAATATACAGCATTAGTGTTTTCAATGGTTATTTGTTGCTTTTATTATTATTCTGCCTCCACGTAAATCAAGAAACCTAGCATTACTCAAATATCTTGCTGGGATGCTTGCGAATCATATTGTAGTCCTTACACCCTGCCTTTTAGTAGCTGTGACTACTTGCTTAATTTATTGAATGCCTAACAAATTGCACATAATATAGTTACCTGCCTCATCGTAACGGGGAAACAATTACAAAAGTATGTTCCTGCGCTAATGTTAAGACAACGACAATCGCTACCATTACATTTTGACTATCCATCCCACGTCCCAGATCAATTTAAATACAGGGTTATAGCAGCGGAAACTAGACAAAAAGAATAATCACTCAATTACCGTAACATAAAACACCGTACAACACATTTACAAGCCCGAAAGATCAGAAATTGACATGCCATACAGAATAGGTGTGTTACAAAGGTTGTATGTAGCAGGCATCCAGCAACCGACGGATTCACTAGCTAGGGATCATATAATAGCGGCAAAAGATAATAAACATGTTGAACTACCCAACACAAATACCCAACTTGAAGCACAAAACCTAAAAACTGAAACATGGCCGCTTAAAAATTATAGACTGACGAAATCAACCACTAAGTCAAAAAATTACTACAAAGCAGAATTATAGAAACAGCAGTGAGGTCTTACAACTCATCGTTACTTTTTGGAAAGCAGACTAAACGACCCAATTGTCGACGACAAATTTCCATTAACCCGAACAGAGGACATACTCGAGAAGTTAGGCGAAGTAAGTTCCCCTCTATCAATTTACAAGATTATCTTTTGTTCACAACATATCGTCTAATAGCTTTCAACGTGTGTTCGATATACCGCTGTCTAAATTGGTAACAGAAGCTTTCTTTCAGTACTAGTAGTAGTACGTAGCTTAGGCCATCACAATAATAACCCAATGAAAGTAATCCAAAAAGTCGCAAAGAATGCTTCCGCAAGAATGCTTGGACGTCCGAAGAAGTGAAACCGGATTCATCAAAATTCCAAATCATCAAAAGTTAACTTGTCCTCGAGGACACACATTCTCCAATTAGTACAGACGTAACAAATAAAACCCGTATGGGTCGCGAAGAATTTGAGCTCGAAGAAGTCTTAGAATTGGAAAAGGCTCAAGATGAATGCAGAAAGCAAAAATTATTATCCCTGGAGGCTGAACAAAAAAAAAAAAAGAAGGAGGCACGTGAAAAAGAAGTCCTCATAGATGAATTTATGTTTAGTGGTAAGAATGCTTCTGAAATTATTAATGAATTTGCCGAAAAAGTCGAACAATTGCGAGAAGAAGAAAAACAAGTGCCACCACCTAAACCTGCCACACAATTCTCTACGGATATGAAGTTTGGACGGTTCGGCAGATCATCAGTTTTTGCCTGTACCCAAATTGGAAGAAGGTCCATTATACGTTCATGAAGGTCCCATCGTCTTTGTGGAAGGACCACATTCTCCAACTGTCTTTGAAATCGAAAACAAAGGTTTTATGACTCACATAAGAAGCGCAAGTTGGCGGCTACCGTTCTCCAATAGCTTGCAAACGTGCTTTGCAGGAATGCTATGCAAGGTTTATTTTGTTATTATTGTGTTAATGACCTTAAGTTCGCTTATGTTGCGGACGTTTTGGTTCTTATGATAAAGGATTCTTAAGGGATAAATTACAGCAGTTTATAATAATATAGTAATATAATCGTAATAGAACAAAAATATTATTATTATTATTATTATAAATTTAGCCAAAGAATAAAAATTCTAAGACTAAAGTCTTAAAGCACTAGCATCTAAGGCTTTCGGCTTTATTAAAGACTCTACCACACTTGAGGTTTGAACCCACGACTATTGAGTTGCTAGACGAGACTCTTGCCTACTCGGCCACTCAGGCGGCTACAAAAACAAATAAAAATGTGACATTCCATTGTGTCCAAATAATTATCTTTCATTAGAAGTGGATGATGAAATAACAAAGCAGGAAGGGAAAGATATGTAGCTTCTATGAAGGCGTATCTTCCTTCGATTATGTGGCTCGGTAATTCAAATTCAATTTGTTTTTACGAATTGAAAGAAAAAATGGAAGAAGAAAGAAGTAAATGAGCGAACTTCGAATTTTGGCAAATTAAAAGAGAAGTAAATGAGCGAACTTCGAATTCTGGCAAATTAAAGGAGAGGTTATTCTATGGCACTGAAACATAAATCTCTAAAAGAAATCTATAGTGTGTAGGTAAATTGGAAAAACAATTGTCGAGTTGTTAAATGTGTTTCAAAACATGAAAATTTCTCTTGAATTCTCAGTGTAATTCAAGTTGATGAGAGAAACGGTAATAGATCTACAGGTAACTGAAAAGCTTTAGCAAAAAAGGAACTGATTGTATATTTAAAGTATAATAAAAATATCTATTACGGCTTATAAGGAACTATGCATACGGTCACATAGCTTTTGATGACGTATGCCAGTACTCTAATATCCTCACTTTCATAAATCTTTCATTCGCTTAAAGTGTCATTCTCTCCCAAGGAGAAATAGATAATAACTTACCTACCCTAGGCAAGAAGATCGTTAAACGTACATGAAAAACATAAAGTAATCATTGAAAAAGAATTACTAATGCATCATCACAGATCACTAATCGAACTCTTCCCGCATAAGGATGCCTTGTCACGACAAACAAACGGATTAAACTAGAATTATCTGATTACGATTTCGATACTATTTATTTATTGACACTTATGTAACCTCGAAGACCATTAAGGCCTATAATAGAATGCAATGTCTACCGTGGGTTCAATAATAAAGTGAAATAATACACAATGTTCATAAACAATTTAAAGGAGAAGAAAGAAAAGTTGAAGGAAAAGAGAGCGAAAAGTAAAGCAACAAAAAGAACCAAGAAAGTAACTAGAGTACTATGAAAGGAAGTAACGCATACCCGATTTTTTGGTGCTTTTTTTATACCGAAAATTCACCATAAAAAGATTGACTGACGACAGGATAAAACATTTTGAAGTGATCTGAATTGAGACTGTAAGACCACTTAGATCCTCAAATCAGTGTAAATATATATTAACTATTGAAATTGATCTTACAAAATATATAACTCTCTCTAAAGCCCAAGGAAGCTAAATCAACTGGAAACCTACTGGCAGATGGACATGGACTTTTCAAAATACTGGAATTAAATAATGGCAGTGAATTCAAGAATAAATTGCTTAAAGGAATCTGTGAGTCGCTGCATACAGAACAAAAATTGTCCTTGTCATCGCGAACGCAGCCACATAGTACGTATTTGCTTTCTTTTATAACAAATAATGATTGGCACGATCCGATATTTTAATTTTGCATATAACACCTTTGAACTTGTTTACGACTTTGCGATATCCTAGATAAGAAAGAGAAACCAGATTAATACCTTGCCG
This sequence comes from Glossina fuscipes, assembly GCF_014805625.2. Lineage (NCBI taxonomy): Eukaryota > Metazoa > Arthropoda > Insecta > Diptera > Glossinidae > Glossina > Glossina fuscipes. Next base: position 5,933 of record NW_024006212.1, on the reverse strand, counting down.
AACTAAAAAACCAACTTAAGAGTTGCATTGCAAAGAGCCATTAACCTAACCTTAAAATCCAAATTAAGAAGACATTTACAATCTACTATTAATAAAACTAGTATAAATTTGCAACGGCGGGCTTTCGTCTTACTTAAAAATCATACAAGAAAAAAAGATAAATCAACCTACACTGATCCATACGAGGTAGTTAACCTAAGTGACCCTTATGTAGCTGTTGAACTGAACTGAATGAAAACAAAACGAAATTACGTTCGTAAGTATAATATTACGAAATATCGTTCCAGACAAGGACAATTACTTTTTCCTCATTATACCCATCATCGAAGAACAAGGAGTATATTTATTTTGTCAAAACATTTACAACCCCCAAAAGCATCAGAATCACCAGAAACTACAAAAGTATACATATTCTTAATCAGAATGAAATTCTAAATCTATTTAAGCACGTCCGTCTATCCATTGCGTAATATTTGTTGTAAACATTCTCTTGGCCATAAAAATAAAGCTATCGACTTCAAATTTGGCAAAAACATTGGAACTTCCTGTACGCGGGTTGGTATTGAAAATAAACCGAAGCGAGCGAAGGACACGCCCAGAGCGCCACATAAACTGAGGACACCTCTGTGTGTTTTTGAAAAGGAATACAAAACTGGGTTTTCCTATTATTAAAGCAGATAAATTAAAAAAATTGAGTATATATTCTACAAAAACGGAAAAAAGTTAACCACATCTACCCAATATTATAATGTATGAAAGTTTAATTTTTTTTTTAATACCTTCAAAAAGCGCAGGAACAATCTTCAAAAACCCTCCCCATAGAGTATATAAATTCTTGGCAAATATTCGAAATTTGAAACGTATCGGAACATGTTAATCTGTCCATCTGTCTGGCTGCGCAACTGTGTAATATTTTTGTTAAGCATTCTCCCGTTAGCGAAAATGGAGACGTCACCTGCAGATTTGCAAATGAACTTGAGAGGAACCTAAGCTTTTCAAAAGACACGTCCACAACACCCATACACCTAAACGAGAAAATGTTTGATTTTGAAAATAGAAAAAATCAGCCGCCCCCCGCCACCCCATTCCGTACTAAAGGGGATGGAAGTGCAGTTCTTAAATTTTTTTAGCCTTTTTTTAGAATATGTAGTGTTGGGTATAAAAGATTCTGTCGCAATCGAATATAATATTCTTATTATTATTATTATTTTAATTTTAGACTAATGAATTGAATTCTTAGACTAAAAAAAGAGACATTGAGCACTAGCAACACAGGCTATCGGCTCTAATTTAAATAAATGGATATTAGATAATAAGCTTAGTAGTATTAATAAAGTAAAATATTGAATTGATATTCTGTTCTGAAGTTGATTGTAGAATGTTCAAAGGGTTAATCGTTCCAAATGCAATACTTCTAGCCAAGGAAAAGTTGAGGCAGTCGCAGAGAATGTGCTTTATAGTAAGAGTTTGTCCACAACAGCAGATTGGGGGAGAAGACTTCTTCAGGATCCATTGGTGAGTTGCAATTGTATGACCAAGGCGAATTCTCGAAAATGTTTGGATCTTGGTTTTCTCAACATTTGTTGGATATAGAGGTGGAGTTAATTGAGGGTTAATGCAAGAGTAGTGTTGATGATGGTATTGTAAATTTCCTTCTGCAATTTTCTCTTTAACTTTTCTTCCAATGTATCTTTGAAGATCCAACTTTTCCATGACATCATCCATAATTAGAGGAGCAGAGGCAGCATACTTTGCCGCTCGATCCGCCTGCTCATTTCCCAGTAAACCGATGTGACTTGGTACCCATAACATTTTAATTTTTCCGTCGGGTGTAGTAATTATATTCCTTAATTTGTTGATGGTGCTCCATCTCGAAGTCGAAGGATTCCGAACAGCTTGTAATACAGACAAACTGTCGGTTACAATGACGGTTTTGAGTTTGTTTTTATGGGCAAGGTTGGCAGCGTGAAGGATAGCTCCGGCTTCGGTTATGAAAGTTGAAGTACTTTCGTGAAATATTTGGTTGAGAAGAACCCGTCCTGTAGCATCTACCACCGCACAAGCAGGAGGCAGACCAGGAGATTTTGAGCCGTCTGTGTACAAAAGATTCCAACCAGTACTGTCCAATACTTGGGTTTTTTCAGCTATTAGATTCCAGAAGACGTAATTTGGAGTATCTTCTTTCTTGTGCATAGACAGTGAGATGTCAAAAGAGCAGTCTTTCAAAATCCAGGGAGGTTTAACACCAAAAGAGCGGGAA
>NW_024006212.1:0-3573 GCF_014805625.2 Glossina fuscipes | reverse complement strand
TTAACACCAAAAGAGCGGGAAATTTTTAAGGGAATGTTCAATTCCTTTGCGATGCACAAACAATGGTCAATTGCAGATGGTGACTTTGGAATTTTCTTCGCAATAATAACCTTTCTTACGTAATCACCGAGAATGGATTTGTTTGAATTAAGAAGCTTAGGGACTATTTTAGCTTTTAACTCATACAGTCTATTTTCTAAAGTTGAGAGACCAGTTTCAATTATAATATTATTTATGGGCGTCGTCCGAAAAGCATAACAACTTGCTCTAACGGCTTGGTGATAGACCGGTTTAAGGATGTTGATATTAGATTTGCAGCTATTGCCATAAATTATCAAAGCATAGTCAATCTTGCTTAACACAAGCATTTTGGTAAGATAAGCGATAGTGTTAATATGCGCATGGCTTCTCCAAGCAACGTACTTGTTAAAAGGGAGTTTTTTAAACGAAGGCAGTGTGCTTTCCAACGATAATTGTTTGAAAACGTGAGTCCGAGAACATGGAGCGTCTGCACATTTAGTACTGGTAAGTCGTTAATATGCATCAGTAGTTTTCCTGCATCGCACATTTGTTTTCGACATATGTGCATTTTTTTGGATTTTTGTATAGAAATTTTAGCTCCTGACGAGTTTGCCCACGTGGAGATCTCACATGCAATAGATTCGAGGATGTTGATTGCTTTCGTGTTGTCTTTTTCTTTTGTAAAAATGTATACATCGTCCGCGTAGAGACAATGTTCCACTCTTGGTACACGGCAAAGAATTTTGCTAATTTCGTTGAAAGCGATCTGGAAAAGCGTGACAGAGAGAGTAGATCCTTGCGGAATGCTATTCATTAGTGGAAAGGAATCAGAAAGATGATTGTTGATTCTAACTTTGAACCGCCGATGCGACATGAATGATTTGATGTAGTTGAAGAATTTGGGTCCAACATTCCATGATTTCAAGAGTCTTAAGATAACATGAAGACCAACTCTGTCAAATGCTTTTTCGAAATCAATTGAGAGAATTGTTACGTGATTTCGTTCGGAAATTGCTTTGTTTTTGAAATAATCAATATGTAACAGAGCGTCGACGCACCCTCTACCGCGCTTGAAACCAACTTGTTGCTTTGTTATCAGGTTCTTGGACTCAAGAAACCAAGATAATCTAGATGCCATAATCTTCTCTAATACCTTAGAGAGGCAAGGTAAAAGAGAAATTGGGCGATAATCTGATGCGATGGAGGCATTTTTTGACTTTGGAATTGGAACAACTGTTGCCAGTTTCCACATGTAGGGTATATGGCCAGTCATAAATACCGTATTATATAGGTCCAGTAATTTCTTTTTACTAGACTTAGACATAGCACTGATCATTTGGTATGAGATGCGGTCTAGACCAGGTGTCTTCCCCTTCAAATTGGAGAGACAACTTCCAAGTTCTGAGGTAGATACCAGGAACATGGCATATCTATCGATATTATTTGAAGGAGATATTGGAGTGCTTTTATTTTCGATGAAAGCATTAGAGAAGTTGCTGTCAGAGGAGTATTCGTACCACACTTTTCCAAAGTAATTAGAAATCTCATCTGCGTCAGCTAAAGTTCCATTGGGAGTGCAGATGACAGAAATTTCGTTCAGGTTTGAAGTCCCATTAAGTCTGTTGATTTCGTTCCACACAACTTTCATTGATGTATTTCTGTGAATTCGTCTCGAGAAAAGTTCGAAACTAAGTGCCTTTGATTTCCGTAATTCCTTCCTGAATAGAGCATTGGCCTTTTTGTATAATAACAAGTGATTCTGATCAGGACATCTCTTAAAGCGGTGCCATAGATCCATTTTATTTTTTCTCAAAAACGAAAGCGTGTTGTTCCACCAAGGAACCCTAGCTCGTTTAAAAGAGGTGTTGGATTGAGGAATAGAAAGAAGAGCAGCCGTGCGAATCGCTTTAGACATAATAGCAGCATCATGGTTGAAGTTTCCGTTAAATGGCTTTGAATTCAAAAATGACTCCACCTGTTTGGAGTAATTGATCCAATCCGCTTTATCTAGGAGGAATTTGGCCTGTTTTGCTGGAGTAGCAGAGGACGTTGAAAGTTTAAGATCGATTATGATTGGAAAGTGATCACTATTATGTAGATCATCAGAAATAGACCAGGACACCAAAGGAAGAAGTGATGGAGAGCAACATGTTAAATCAATATGTGAAAAAGTATGATGAGTTGAGAAGTGCGTTGGTTTTCCATCATTTAAAACGCAAAGGTTGCTTTGAAAAAAGGCTTTTCTAAAACAGTACCGCGAGTGTTGTTCACTGTTGAGCCCCAGATGGTATTCCAGCTATTGAAATCGCCGCATATAATTAATGGGGGGGAAAGTACAGAGAATAAATTGTAGAGTTCTTGCTGAGAAAACGATTGCGAAGGTGGAATATAGAGCGAAAGCACTGTAAATTTTATATTTAACATTATTTGTATCGCTACGGCTTGTATATTTGAGCTTAAATTTATGCGTTTGTGAGGTATACTTGATTTTATAAAAACACCTACTCCTTGTTTGGAATATGAGTTTTGATCAGCATTCGTGAAGTATCCAGTATATGATTTGGGTGGAATAGGATTAAAAGAGCTTCTACAATGGGTTTCTTGAAGCGATAAAAAGGTTGGATTAAAATCACTTATGAGTGTACGGAGTTCATCAAAATTATTAATAAGTCCCTTAATGTTCCATTGTATAATTTTAAAAACTTTATTTAATTGTAATGACATGTAAGCAGAGTGGAGGGAGGATTAAGTTGACATGTCAGCGTCTCCGTCGAGAAGGTCGCTATAGGAATTTTTCCTGAATGATTTATTCTTACCGGCAGAATAATCTGTACTTAGGTGATTTGGTACATTTGAAGCGCAACGAGTTGGCGCACGTGAATAATTTGAAATTGAAGGTTGATTAATGGATGAAAGAATGGATTCATTACCACTTGTGATTTGTTGAGTAAAGTTGATAGCTGGAGATTCTGGAGAATTTGGTATATTAGATTTTAGCATATGTGTTGTTGTTTTAGTTTTTTCAATATTTGCAGTTGCTTTGGTTTTTGAAGGTTGATTAATGGATGAAAGAGTGGATTCATTACCACTTGTGGTTTGTTGAGTAAAGTTGAGAGCTGGAGATTCTGGAGAATTTGATATATTAGATTTTAGCATATGTGTTGTTGTTTTAATTTTTTCAATATTTGCAGTTGCTTTGGTTTTTCCAATATTATCTTTGGCAAGTGATGTAACTGGTTTTGCAATATAATTTTTGGTTAATGGTGGAACAGGTTTTTCATTGGCAGCAGTTGCAGTTAAAGTCTTACTAGGCTCGATTTGCGAGGCAACAGCAGCGTAGGTATTACTTTTGCCAATTCCATGGGCTACAGATGGATTTCTTTCCCGGTATGTGCGTCGCGCTTCGCTCATGCTACAGTAATTTTCTCTTTTGATTTTTAATATTTCACGCATCTGTACAAAACGTGGGCATTGTTTGTCTAACGCTGAGTGTTGATCATTGCAGTTTATGCAGAAACTACGGGTACAGCTTTCAGTATGTGGAGGATGACC
>NW_024006211.1:0-8187 GCF_014805625.2 Glossina fuscipes | reverse complement strand
TCAGAATGATCCGAGGTCTGCAATATATGGCCGACCAAATGTTTCACAAGGATTCGGAAAATGCTATGAAGGTGGCCTGACATTAAACAAAGATTTACTAGAATTTTACAGCAAATTGGACTAAAAGTTTTATGAAATTAATGTAAACAATTAAGTCGAAAGTGTTACTTATTCGCCTTAAAACAACTTTTCAATAAGTCAACGAACAACTTGAAAATTAATACATTAGTCACCAGTTTCCGCGATTATGTATGAAAGAAATGTTTTTTTTTTTTTGTGAATCTGGGCTTTTGTTAAACAACATAACCTCAATGTTTCTCTAATATTTCGATGCCTTACTTTTGCAGAACTTTTTAGTGTTCGAAAAATATGCTCCGTCTCGAAAGTGATATCATCACTTGATATTGACTTTTTTACCGGAGCAGTTGGGCTAGTGCACCTTGTAAGTAATGTGTTCAAGAAAAAGCTTTACATCTCCATATTATCATGCAGAGCTAGAGCTTTACATATATCGCCCTTTGATATTTTTAGGATGGCAGCTACTTCCTGCAGCTTCATATCACGATTATCGAAAATAGGTCTCAAATTTTTTACTTTTGCTCTTTTGACCTTCGTCAGGGTTCAAGCATCGTTGGTATCTCTGCAATTTCAAACCACCGACAAGTCCTTATTTTCGAACGGAAAAGTTGTAATAACGCCTTACAAGGCAATGCTGAGTTCGAACGTTGCTTTCTCCATTGGAAGCAAAGGCAACTCTGATTCTATCGTTTTCAAACAAAAATAGTGCGAGTAAAACTCTTCGAGACGATCGACAAGAAATGACATTTTGAAAAGCGAGACAGTTTCTCGGCCATTAGTTCTATTTATTGTATTTTTGCATATTAGAATCAGTAAAGTATAACTGAATTGCAAAATGTGAAGACGCTATGAAAGATTTCATATTTTGGTTTACTGCAAGAGTTCAATTTATTATTTCAAAATTATAGACGTTAAGAAGGTCCGGTCAGCCTCTTCGACCAACAGAAATGTAATTCGATATGCAAGGCTAACGTTTTAAAGAAAAAACTTCTGAAAAAAATTTAATTTGGCTTAAAGCAGATTTTTAGAATTTCCAAAACTACACTCACACACACAAACTGGAAAATCATTTGTCCTTAACGCGTTATACGCGTTGTATGACCATCCTATAACGTGGAACTAATCTACCGTGCTATTTGGACGATTACTGCATTGTATTCGTTTAAAAATTGACGCAAATCAAAGAGAACTAAATAAGCAGAGAGACCATCACTATCAAAAAATTAAGAGGGGAACCTACTGGATTGGAACGGACTATTTTTGCGATCGCACCGCACAAAAAAAAACTTTTACTTTTCGGACATAATTCCTGAGATTTGCTTTGTACGTCATTATAAAAAAACTGAAAATTTATTTACGTAAGTTAAGATTTGAAAATGGTTTCAAGACTGTAAACAAATTTCTAAAATTTCGTTCGTACTTATAAGCAAGGCTGTCCACTAAATTTGAAAAGAAATCCGCTCCGATTGAAAAATATTGTTAGGTCGATCAATTAGCTCTCCAGCAAACATATTGTAATCATCATCTACGTCTGGCTAAAATTATACTTGACGTCGACTTCTATTCAAGTTAAGCTAAGCGTAAATTTTTTTTTATACTTAGCAATTAGATTCATACTTGTTGTTTATTTTTATATTTGTGATAAGTATCTAATATGAACTAAAATCAATAATTTCACCTGCAACTGACAATATTCTCACGCTGTGCTTTAAAACATTTCTCACTACTGTCGGTGACTGAGTTTTATTTCACCCTTTAGCACGCCTCTGAGTTCTAGATGTCTTTCCATTTGTTCAAATCTGCACTAAGGGGAAACACGTACATATTCTATAAATTCGCTGCCCTTTTCCTTTCCTTTCCTTTCAGTTTTTTTGTGAGTGCGAGTCTGTTATGATATAATCAATTTGTTACCAAATGTTTTTCAATAGCTCGCGGCAAGTACATCAAAGATCAACTTGTTTTGAAGCACATTAAGTAGCAGTAATCGAAGGCACGTTTTTATGGCGGAGCTTTGATAATTCGCAATCTTTTCTCAACCGTATATTTTTCGGCCAAAATGAATAAACAAAAAACAAAACGAAAACGACGAGGCCTTACCAAAGGAACTGACTGACTGCAATTAAATCACGAAAATTATTTTCGGATGTGACCCAATGTATATGATGGAAAAGAATTACAACTGATTAATCCGAACGCAGTGCAAACAACCTGCGATCATTTTAATAGTCGCAGATTTTAAAGAACACACACGCTATCCTATGCCTTGAGTCGTTCATTACATATTAGAATACAACATTTGTTTTCCTTACTAATGCATACTCAATATGTATTTTTTTCCAATGAGTCCCTTAAAATCTAACGATGCCTTCGTAGCATCTTTATATTTCTCTAAAGGCACCATTTCATGTACGGGAGCTATAAATTGCTTTTGCTCTATCAGTTTCAACAAATCTTCAAACATTTTGAATCTTTCAGGGGCCGTGCTATTTTCCTTGGTCCAACGTGTCATCCAGAAACCGCGAAACGAAATATCTTTAAATATTAAAGAGGCAGTAGCAACCGCAATTGGCTCTCTTGCCATACCGCCATATGTGACCATAACACCCTTGTCATCTAAATGGCGACTAATTTCGGTAGCACTTTTTCCTCCGACACAATTAAGAGCCAGCATAGGCTTCGGAAGTTGATTTTCTTTAAAAATTTTACTGGCACGAACTTCTTCTTCGGTTAAGACTTCCGTGGCACCTAATTTTTTAAGATAATTTTTCAGGTCCTGAATGCCGGGACGATCACGTACAACCCCAACCGAATTTATTCCCCATGCTTTGCACAATTGATGCACTGCCTGACCTACAGCACTATTAGCTCCATTCTGTATAACGCAGTGTCCAGGTAAAACTTCTACGAAATCTTTTAACATTCGATAGGCTGTACAAGGATTTACTGTAAGTGTTGCAGCCTCGGCTAATCCAATTGTATCCGAAATTGGCAATAACTGATCTTCGTCATAGATGGCATGTGTTGACCAAGTTCCTAAGCCCGTCACAAATGGTACGACACGTTGTCCTTTTTTAAGATTTTTAACACATGAACCCACTTCTTGAATTTCTGCGACGCACTCGTTGCCGGCAATGGCTGGAAATTTAGGCTTTACTGGATATTTACCTATAATTGTATTTTAACTTCAATGTTATAGAAAAGTAGCAAATGCAGAGACGATAGCTATACTCGCCTTGTATAGTGTTAATGTCCGCAGGGTTTATGGGAGCCGCTAAAATTTTCACAAGAACTTGGTTCTTTTCTGGCGATGGTAACGGTTCCTGCGCCAATTCAAGAACATCAGCAGGTTCGCCGTAATTAGAAAATTTCAATGCTTTCGCTAAAATTGCCATTTTTCGGGTCCATTGTCTTACATCGAAAGAGTTTTGCAAGAATCTTTGCGAACTTATATTTTGCATTTTAATTCTACAAATAAAATAAAAATTTCTTCTTCTTCTATTCAGCAAATCACAAACGAAAATTCACTGAGATGTGTAAAAAAGACCTAATCGAACACAGAGTTATTTGCGTGGGTCTTAAGGGTTTAGATATAATTATTACAATTCATATATATTATTACTTCTTTATATTTCCCTCCCCACTTGAGGCATAGGGTATATTATGTTAATGCGCACGCATGTAAAACGCTGAAGGGCTTAAAATAGACCCAATTTTTATTGTACCGATCAATCCGGAATTATAATCTGAATTGATCTAAGCTTGTCTGTCCGCCTGATTCTGTCAATTGAAATTTTGTGTTGAAGCTACAAGCCACAATTTTTGAAATATTCCTATGAAAATTGGTAAAGTGACATGTTTTGACGCAAGGACGAAAGCTATTGAAAATGTTTCGGGTCGGTTCGCTTTTTCGAACACTCCTTATATAACGCCTTATTCTGAAAAATTTGCAATGTTCTACATTTCTCTGCAAAAGCGGCTATGTGTAGTATTTCGGCGATCTAAGTTGCTACGAAAACCTTGAACTGGTTGGGGCAATTTTTGAAACTCCTCGTATATAACGAAAATTGATGTTCACACGACAAAAAAGTATAATTTTCAATGCTTCACGATCAAGATTATATCATAATAGCAATTTCATACAAAAATGAACCCTACAAAATTTGGACCATCTCGGCCTATATTTTAGGTCCTATCTTAATAATGATTTTCACGAAAATTGATCCTTGATAGAGCAGGAATGTTTACGTTTTAGCAAGTGATGCTGGAAATTGACCCATAATGTTATATTAATTTCAAACAATAATGAATTCTGCAAAATTTGAACCGTCTACGCTTATTTTTGTCCCCTGCAACGTGTAACGATTAAACATGTACTACATTACGTTTTTGACCCGCTTCCCCATAAATACGCCCATGAAAAATATGTCTCTATATAGGAAGAAGACATAACTTTTGTGTTCTATAATAAAAATAAGATTTGTGTTAGACAATGTGGTGTAGAGTATTTAATGGTTGGCCTTGCCCGACTATAATGTCCTTTTTTTATATTATTGATTATCAGCCCTGAGCGCGCTAACACAATGAGGCGTTATTCCTACTTTCGGGTTGGGACGTTAGGTTTGCCGACTTTTTTGAAAATATAATGCGAATTGACAAATCAACAATAAAAAAAAGAACATAACAAGAAATGATAATCGTTTTCCCTTAATTTTAAGGTTATTTGTCTAACTTATGTTTATCTCATACTAATGCAAATTTTTTCTACATTATGTTTATCTTGATTTCTTTATTTTATAATAAAATATGCATTATAGGTTATTACTAAATAATAATAAATACACACGCCCATTTTTGCACTAAAATTAAAAGTGACAACAACAAAAACGGAAAATATGATAAGATGAAGAAAAAGTAAAAACGCGTTTTCAGAACAGCATTGAAATCTTGTCTTGAAAATCTTCGCTCCTCGTAAGTTACTGTTTGATTCCGCCATCTGGTTGCTTGAACTACAAACTTTCGATTTATGACAAAGTCGAACACTTAGGGAAATTTAAAAAAACACGTTCGAGCTGATTGGCCAAAGCTAGACGGGAAAGGTAAACTTAATAATTTTATAAAGCACTAGAATGATTACCAATCTCAAGAAATCCTCAAACCTAACATGACTAACATGGTTATATAAGATGTCATATGTCTATGGACGGCCGGTATAACTAAGAAAAAAAACAAAGCATAACCCCATAGCAGCTTGTCTTCTCACCAAATCAGGCAAGGTATACGTCGTACGGCTAAATACACTTTCGATGTAATGTGATTAATGCAGTTATCAAAATGTGCCGACATGTACGCATCTATAGTTTTGTAATAAAACACAAAGTCTATCGTGCTATTAATTCATCATAAATGAGGAGACAAACTATTAGAAGAAAACCACAAAGCCGGTGTTTTTGAAAAATTCACATATAAGAAATTTCATTCCGGCCAGTCCTCGGTAACCCTTGTAAGTCAATATTAACATTGTCTTGAAGATAACTAGTTCTCTGACCTCTATGCTGTAGGAAGTTCTTGCGAATAAGTCGTATTATGAAGCAATTCAGCGAAAGTACAGTTGTGTATTGCACAAAGGAAAACATTAAATTCTAAGCTTCTGGAGATTTGGGATCGGCAAACGTTGATTTAAACTTCAAATCTTCATATGGAAGACGAAGCGTTAATAATTGAAATACAAAAGCTGGTCACCTTAACTTTTGCATGTCGTTTTCTGAATGCTTTCACTAAGGCAACACCACTACGCAAACAAGTCCAATTGTCTATGTCCACTGGTACGAGTTTCCGCCGCGTTTATTGTGTACATAAGTAACCCACCTAGGCTTTCCGTAAATATGGCGATGTTTTTCCCAATCTCTTTAACCCTTAGTCCGAATAAAAAATCGCCTCATAACACGCTTTCCATCTTATTTCGATATTTATTGAAAAGGTCACGACTATTCTCGGATTTATTTCCCTAAAGCGTCCGCGAAGCTAAATCCCCACTATTCCTAGTAAACTTTATGTTTTGTGATTTCAGCCGCTTTTCTTCTTTCCGAGAGAACAAATTTTTTAAAACTACATTGCTATTAAATATTTCCATTATAGCCGGTTTGAAAATCCTCAGCTAATCAACGATTTTGTGTTATATAAATCCGCGAAGCTGTTATTGTCTAACTGCGAAAAGCAGGAAACTGGATCAACGCCCCACAATTCCTGCACCACTTTAGTCGTATTACTTTCTACAGATACGAAGAATGAATGCTGGTAAAGGAAAGCAGAGCCCAGATCTTATTGAGAAGCATGAATCATATCCGTCACGAAGAAGAGATCCAATGATAGGTCTGCTCTGTATGTATATACTTTGTTGGGTATTTCTGACAGCTACAAATGGAACGACAAATCAAATATATCTTCGTGTCTCAGGTAAGAATGCTATTGTCGGGCAAACCAACCTTTACCACTTCGCTACCTTTTCTTCCACATGAAAAATAATGCATTCTAACTTTATGTAAATGCATAATTTTCATGAACGCCCTTGTAAAATGGCCTTGATTTCTCGCTAAAATCCATTAGCTCCTTTTTTCCTTTACAAAGTTTATAAAAAAACAGTACCGTGCGTGAACATCAAAGACATCATCGTTTCTGTTAAATGAGCAGAAGTAACAGAAAAGACATAATACTTTCTGTTAAATGCGAAGATGTGGTGGAAAAAAATCATAGCAGCTGGATATGCTTTTTATGGTTCTGCTACAGCTGTTGTCTTAATTATTGCCGGGCAAAAACAATATAATTTGAAATGAAAGGCTTCTGGACATAAAAGCCACAAATCCATTGGCTTAGTCCAACTCCACACAACAATTCAAAAAAAAAAAAACAGAAATGAAAGGCTAAACAAATAATTTCAATAGACGAAACTTAAAACTTAAGAAATTTCATTATTTTGATTTTGTCGAATCAATGTTGCTGGATGAACCATTGGTCATAGATTTTTTACTAACAATAGGATTTTGTTTCGTATGCAACTCAAACATGGCACGTATATCCAATGCTCTACAAATGTTGTCAGCAAAACGATGAGCAAAATATTGAAATTAGAGAGAAATTCTTAGAGCGTTCGCTCGTCGTTAAACTTACGGTTGTTTCGCATGACCTTTTGGCGGAAATATGAAAGAATATTAGGTTTTCACAGGCAATACTGTGACACCGTAACCGTCATCAACTACGAATCCGCCCGAACTAATTAGGAGATACATTGGAAGGTTCTATTCGCAGGTTGTTTTTGAAAATGGGCCAAATTGGTCAGGACAGACGCCGGCAGTGAAGCGTAAACTGAACGCAATTCCGGTTTTCTTAATAACAATTTGTGGGTTTTTGTTTGTTATTCAGAAATTATAAAAGTTAGAAGGTTGAAATTCTCAATTTTCACTTCACGAAACACTCTATTCTGTACGTGCTAAAATGGAAAAAGTCGGCCATGCCCACAAAAAGTTATAAGTAATTGAATCTAATTTTTTTCACTTTTTTGAGGTTTTGCGCTTATTTATCGTAAGTCAAACAAGACAGAATGTTTAAGAGTAAAAAAACTACTTTTAAAATGAATATGGTAGACATCGCGATTAATTTTGTCCTAATAATGCCAGCGATATGGTTATCAAATAAAGGAATTTGGAGAGTAGTATGCGAAAAGCATAGTAGTGGTTTTACGAGATTCAACGACTACAACTGCCCTGCTTGTGTTAATTTATTCGAATCGGCAGATCTGGAAAATATCTTAACAGCTAATTACAAAATTGGTAAACACATTTTCTTCCATGAAATTCACCCATTTTATTAATACTTCTTAAATATCAAGATTATAAGCGTCGGTCCTGAGAGTTCATATTTCTGTAGGTTGAAAAATTCAATTAAGTCATATTGAAAAAAATGTTAAGAAATGAAAAAAATACATGAAAAAATTGAATATATATAAAAAAATAAATATAGCCATAGTCGAGCAAAGTAGTAAGTAATCCGTAACTCCATTGAAATGCTTGACAAAGAAAATTCCGGTTTTAAATTAAATGCAATAAATTCTTTCAC
>NW_024006210.1:0-1256 GCF_014805625.2 Glossina fuscipes | reverse complement strand
CTCTATTTATCTTTCCGTCTCTCCCGCACTGTCTTCGCCGCTCTTTATCTATTTACGTCTCTGAGTATGTCTCTATCCCTCTCTCTCGTTTTGCCAATGCAATGTAATGAAGAATTTTTTTTTATTTCTTTAGTAAATGGTTTTTATTTATAAATTATTAATTTTATTCTATCAGAACTTATGCGCTTAGGCGTATTTTTACTTAATAATATTTTTGGATGTATATTTTTGTACATGTTAATGTACGTTTTTTTTATAAAACTTCTATGGAGTTCTCCTTAAACTCTTCCTTAATGAGTATAAAATGTTATTCTTCCACGGCAGCGACAACATTTGCTGCTTGCTGACCTACTTCTAGACCTTTCACGGTGGCATCTCGGGTACTTTGTCCAACACATTTCTAATTTAATTGAAATTTAATTGTTTCACGTTTAAAATTTGCATATAAAAATTTAAAAATATTTCACTTACAATTATTTTGCAGATTTTCGTGAATAACTCAGCTTCGCTTTGACTGAGGGAAAGGACGATTATTAAGGCAATAAATAAGAAAATTTTATAAAAATTCATTTTGAAATTGCTCTACTTTGGTATGCTTTGTGGATACAACTGATAGTTAGATTACTGCTGTTGTGCTTTATATACAATGGAAACCTTTTCAAGCTACTAAAATGTGATGTTTGTAGAAAAACATAGGCCTCCTTATCAATTTTTTTATTTTTTATTATTATTGCCGAGATTTATAAAATCCATTTGAAAAAGTAAATCATCCGTCGAAATCAGTTATGAATGTACATGTATGGGTAAATGTAGAGATATGTAGAAAGCGTCTTTTTTTTATTTTAAACAATAATGTGAGAATCACATCTGATTTCTGTCTACTTACAGGATCACATATACGACAATGGACGATATTGCCCATAAAACCCGCTCGCGAGATAAGATATTCTTTTGAATACTTTGCAAGTAACATTCATTCTTCTTTTGTTTGAGCCGGGAATATGATTGCAAGACTTAAGTCATATTGGGTTGAAAAGTAAGAGAGATAAAAAATGTCGTAAAGGTACTTTTGGTCAGTCCGTCATATCAATGAGCATTTTCGATTCATGTGAAGATGTGTAGAGAGAGGGAAGCGGTGTAATTAATATAAGCAAACTAAAAACATCACATTTATTAACACAGCATATGCTGATATGATCAAAGGATATGAACGATATATATATAATTGTAGATGAATACAACTAGGAGACGTCACA
>NW_024006209.1:0-1298 GCF_014805625.2 Glossina fuscipes | reverse complement strand
CTCTATTTATCTTTCCGTCTCTCCCGCACTGTCTTCGCCGCTCTTTACCTATTTATGTCTCTGAGTATGTCTCTATCCCTCTCTCTCGTTTTGCCAATGCAATGTAATGAAGAATTTTTTTTTATTTCTTTAGTAAATGGTTTTTATTTATAAATTATTAATTTTATTCTATCAGAACTTATGCGCTTAGGCGTATTTTTACTTAATAATATTTTTAGATGTATATTTCTGTACATTTTAATGTACGTTTTTTTTATAAAACTTCTATGGGGTTCTCCTTAAACTCTTCCTTAATGGGTATAAAATGTTATCCTTTCACGGTAGCGACAACATTTGCTGCTTGCTGAGCTACTTCTAGACCTTTCACGGTGGCATCTCGGGTATTTTGTCCAACACGTTCCTAATTTAATTGAAATTTAATTGTTTCACGTTTAAAATTTGCATATAAAAATTTAAAAAATATTTCTCTTACAATTTTTTTGCCGATTTTCTTTAACCAACCAGCTTCACTTTGACTGACGGAGAGGACGAATATTAAGGCAATGAATACGAAAATTTTATAAAAATTCATTCTGAAATTGTTTGAGTTTTTTTTAGATTAATAAAAATAACAGTTCACTTGAGTAATGTTCTGCTTTGTGAATGCAACTGATAGTCAGATTATTGCTCTTTTGCTTTATATACAATGCAAACCTTTTCTAAAATGTGATGCTTGTAGAAAAACATACCCTTTCTTATCGATTTTTTTTTATTATTGTTATTGCCGGGAATTACAAAATCCATTTGAAAAAATAAATCATCCGTCGAAATAAGTTATGAATACGATACATACATGTAATCGTAATTGTAGAGATGTGTAGAAAGCGTCGTTTTTTTGTTTTAAACAGTAATGTGAGAATCACATGTGGTTTCTGTCTAATTGCAGGATCACATATACGACAATGGACGATATTGCTCATAAAACCCGCTCGTGAGGTAAGACATTATTTTGAATACTTTGCAAGTAACATTCATTCTTCTTTTGTTTGAGCCGGGAATATGACTGCAAGACTTAATTCATATTGGGTAGGGAAAGAAATAAATTATGATGGCCTCTCTATTATGTTCAATTGAAAAGTAAGAGAGATAAAAAATGTCCTAAAGGTGCTTTTTCTCAGTCCGTCAGATCGATGAGCATTTTCGATTGTTGTGAAGATGTGTAAAGATTACGCAGGGAAGCGGTGTAATTAATATAAGCAAACTGAAAACATCACATTTATTTACACAGCATATGCTGATATGATCAAAGGATATGAGCG
>NW_024006208.1:0-7139 GCF_014805625.2 Glossina fuscipes | reverse complement strand
GAATCGTTGAATATTTATAGTACTGCTTGCTTGCCCAAAACATACGAAAATACTATAAGCGTAAATGTAGACCTTATCTGCTATGCATGCTATTTTTTAGGAGAACGTTAAACACACTTAAATCGTTCCTGATTAAGGGGGAGGGTTAGTCGGTAATGATGGGTAAATTTCGCATTTCAGATTTATAATTAGGTCCCCATGAGTTTCGGTCTTAATTTGATCAGAGGTTGTTATTGTTCCTTTTTAAAAGTGTTGAAGTGGTAATCGTGCACTTAAACGAATAATGGGCAGACAAACAAAGCGTTTAACTACTTTCGTTCTGTATGTCAAAGACACTGTGCAGTCTCTATAGTCTGCTTGTTCGAAACATTTTGTTATTGTGCAGGTTTTTAGTTTCATGGAGTGAAAAATATTATCTCTGCTTCTTTCTTTTTTTTTTTATTTTTGTCTTGTTTTATAAGGAGCTCGTTTATGAACGCTCTTTTTTTCAAATATTAATTTTTTTTTCCTTTAATTCTTACAAATAAGAATAAATCAAATTAATAAGAGCCGATAGCCTGTGTTGCTAGTGCTCAATGTCTTTTTTTAGTCCAAGAATTCAATTCATTAGTCTAAAATTAAAATAATAATAATAATAATAATTCATATGAAGATAGTAGGTAATATGAGTTAATATGAATGAAAACTTGTTTCAAACTTGAGCTTTATTGGTGTTTAAAAGTGCGCCCAAAGCACCCGAGAGCTTATAGGTAGCAAGTGGATTTAAGAATATCAAACGGTAAGTTACATAAGAATTATAAAGTAAAGCTCGCTACTTTGCAAGTTCCTCCCCAGCGCGTTGATAATCGTGCTGAAGTCTACCTCCTTCTCGCGGATTTACTCCTTTTAGACACTTTATAGCAATTTACTCTACATTTTCAATCCACTTCACTCACTCAACCTGCAATTTACAATTTGCCAGTTCGTTTAGTTAGCTTTTCCTTTTTGGAATAGGTTGCCAGGGAGATGTTTGAAAGGAATTATAACTAAATAATGTTTAGCTCTTTGCATAAAATCCAAGCTTTCAGTACATATAGAGCGAGTTCAATCAATATACACGTCAAAATCTGCCCATCCGTCCTTATCGAATGTTCGCATAAAATTTTTATTATCGTAATGGAGTTTAGAAAACATTTTTGTCAAGTCGTCTCATTCATATTAGATATGTTTACACACCTTCTGTTTGATGAGTATACAAGTGTATCGCTAAAGAGAGGTCGGCACAGTTAACTAAGAGTTAATATTGCTTAAATAAGCTACATAGAAATGGGTTCGTTGTCATATGAACAGCGGTTTAAGCGTTAAAAGAATGCAATGAAAAGAATGTTCGCGTTAAGGAAGACTAAAGAAATGCTCTAGATTTTAGTAATCAATAATTGACTTTAATATGTGCGCATGATACCCCCGGATGAAGAGGTCGTGACAAGTCCAAAGTGGCTATAAGGAATTGTAAAATCGAACACAAAAACCACAAAAGTAAAAGACATATTCTTCGCTATCTCAAGATGAGTAGTTCTCATCACACTCTGGCAAAATGTCAAACTGATTTTTCATCTAATGGCAGCAATTTTTGATGGCTGATTAACGCATTCAAGCGACGTTGTGCAGAAATTCCTGCGAAAAGTTGCTTCCCTCTGACCAGAATACAAATTAATCTCTTACGTCCGGATTAACCCCATTATATGTGCGTGTGGAGGTGTGTAAATGACAAGGTCTCGGATATCTATTTTCGGATTTTACAAATGTTTAATAATCTTATATACTTAATTAGACGCTGGTTATAATTAATAAAATTATTAATTACGTACTTTAAACGCCACGAATTATACATTTAACGGCTTAAGAGTTGATGTGTAGCCGTTTGCACTTTTAATGGTTAATATAAAATTACAATAAGCTCTTTTTAATTATTCAAAGACATTGCTTGTGAGAGTTCCAAATAGAAGCAAAAAATCACGAATCGTTATGATGATCTAATAAATTAGCCCTACACCAAGTCAGACTTATTTAAAATTCATCCTAAAATTACGATCAAACAATAAAGTATTTACAATTGGTAAAATTTCTTACATCTTGTTAAGAAGCAAAAGAAAATTGGCGTAATTAGTTTATCAAAATGTTGATTATATGCACACAAAGATCCATTCATTTGCTTATATAACATTCATAACAAAAGATATAAAGCAAAGAGCAGCTTTGGAAGATTCGATGAGAATATCGACGACGAAACCAGTTTTAGCATCCAGTTCCGATAACTGCATATTCCAAAGAAATTGCAGAAGATAAACAAATCAATTATATGAGAGAGAGAGAGAGAGAGATAGAGAGAGATTTGTTATTGTAAACAAAAATAAATTGTAAAGTCCGCGTACGATGTGAGGTAGGGGTTCAGTCGACTGATTCAAACACGATCCCACCGCAACAGCGTAAATGTGACCGCAGTAACGGCCTGCTGTTATTCGAGCGCAAGGACTATAGTACTAGTATAGGGTTGTATATTACTAGTGTAGCATAATATAATAAAGTATAGGGTAATACGGTGGGATAATACAAGATAATATAGTGTAGTGTAGCGTAGTACTAGTGCAGGGTAGTATAGCGCTAGGGTAATATAATATAAGATAATATAGTATAGTATAGCATAGTACTAGTGTAGGGTATAATAGCGCTAGGATAATATAGTATACTACAGTCCGAGCTGGGGTAGGGGATCTGTCCGTTTGATCTAACCACGAAATGTCATAAGAGCGGCGCGACATCGCGTGATCGTTGCAAAAAAAACGGCTTGCCATTAGGTATGCAGAAGAACGCAGAGAGAAAACCTTTTCGCTGAAAAGTTCAGCGGTGGCGTTTTTCGCTGGTTTTGTTTTTTGAGTTGCTTTTTCTTCTGGAGCCAACCTCTGAAGAGGAAAGACAGTTTTTTTTTAAATTGAAGATAAGCGGACGCATTGCACGGGAATTAATCACGAAGAATAACAAATATTGTAAACGGAAAAAGTGCAAAATGTGAAAAATGTGTGAGCTAATTTCTGGTGCCAGACGTTTTTGTAGCGTCCTATAAATGCCCTTGAAGTGTGTGAAGAAGAAGCCGTATGGAGAGAAGTGCGCGTAAAATTATTTCTACAACGAAGCAGTGACAGGAAAAAAAAGGCAATAAAATCAAAGGAAGCTACCGCGACAATGGTATTACCACCTAGGTTAGCAAGTTTTGTGTGGAAATTCAAATATTAAGAACAACGCTGGTCCAGACACTGCAGCAACAAACAATTTGGTAGCTTGCTGGAGCGATCATAATTTGAATCGCAACGCAATTGCTGATGATAGGCACAGCATTTTCCGTTCCAACTTCAACGAGAGGGGCCTTGTGGCTTCCTCACCTGAACTGGGTTCCAAATCCGAGCATCAAACGAGCGGTAGCACTGCAACAAACACCAGATCAAGCTTCAACTGTATTGTTTAACAGCCAGGTATCAGTTTAGTTGGTATATAGAAAAGTAAGTAGAAAAAGAAGTACTTAAGCAGAAAACCACTGCATTGAGGTGGAGGATGGAGGGTTGCATGCGTGAGGGGAGGCAGGAGACTGTGTACAGATACTGACAGACGAAGGATAGACCAACGGACGACGTACAGGGCAGACGGCATAATATGCATAAAATATTATATAATATAAATGAAAGACCGTTTTTTTTTTTATTACTTATTTTGTTTTTATTATTATTTAATTTTTTTTTTTTAATGCGGAACCACGAGCTGAGGGCAACCGCTCTACCGACCAAGAGCTAGGCCGCGATGTTTGCTTTCGGGCGACTTTTTGACGCACGTCAAGTTCAGAAAAATATTTTCAAACTTTTTGTGTGAATATACATTCATATATGTAAAGTATATTCATGAGACAATCAAGAATCGTCAACACACTTGAACATAAAGGAAACTTTCTCGTAATCTTCGATATAGACCCCTTTTTAGGGAGAAATTTCCATAAATGAGTGTATCTGTCGAAGGAGTTTTGCAATATTTTGTTGAGGACTTTTTCGATCTACATGCAAGGTTTTAAAACAATTTCATACTATCATAAGCACACAGAGTATCGTATCTCATCACCTCAAAACTGTTTAATCATCTATTCTTGGATGAAATGGTGTTGGTAAGAAGCTAAGTGGTGGCCGCAGCTTTCAAGTTATGTAAGTTTTTTTGCTGTAAATTTAGTTTGGTGCAAGTGTTTGGTGATTGCGTTGCCAATCGGCAAGTCTCGGCTTTACCGACTAAATACTCACTGTAGCTACGACCAAACAAGAGTTCAGTGACTGACTCGGCTGCTAATGTGGAGTCTAATTTTTCCAATTTTTTTTGGATTGTGCTGGATAGTCGTTAGCTATGTTGCGCTGAGTGAAGAAAGGTACTACGTCAATCTACTCAATGCTGATTTTCGCTCTGTTCGCTCAGAATCGGCTGATGTCGGTCAAAGCATCGATTCCGCAAATCTCATACAACCTCAGCAACGATCAGCCATTTATTTTGAGGTTGATTTCGCGACATTTATTTTGATAGAGAGTATCTTGATTATGTGCTCGCTCCGTATAAACGCAATAAATATTATTCTCTTAGGATTTTATTAAATTTTCGTTACCGCGATAGTATTTAGCGTATTATTATTCTACGACTACGAGAACGTCATGCTGGCTTTCGTTCTATTGTTCCGGCCTCTATTAATGCTGATCATAATAATCATTTAAACGTCGATGTCGAAGGATCTTTCATGATTAGAAGAAACGTACATGATCTCAAAATCTTTAAATCATCTACAATACTTTGGGATGAAGGATGAAGTTGTTTTAGTAAAGAAATACTTCATTTCTCCGCCGAACTAATGTAGTTTTGCTATGGGACTCAATATACATTTAATAAATACAACATATATTTAATAAATATTATTAAATTTTAAAGAAATTATTATTCACACTATAGTTCAAAGGGAGCGATAGCAGTTAACCACCCGCGATTACTTAAAGACGGATAGCAAAATAAAGTATTCGAACAACCAAAGCCTCCAAAAAGCGGTTTGCTGTTTGCGAGAGCAACAATGGATCGGTATTATTCTCGTCTATAGATTTTTAAATTGTTTCGCCAATATCATAAAACGTATCGAATGGATGTTTTCTTTGCTGTTGTCATACTTGGAAAAGTTCTTTAGCTGTTGCGGATAATTGCAAGCGAACACCCGTTTGTTTTCTGAGTTAATCTGCAGACTTGTGTCAAGCCCCAGCTTTTTGTAGCAATCCTTGTAACTTTAGAATGTTCATAATGGATTAATAAATAAACGAAGATGAGCACATTAAGCTAGAATCTATTTTCAAAGAGGAAGAATATGAAACCCTGCAACATTTCAACTCCGTCTTCAAATTACCTAGAAAATTGGCACTAAGAAAATTTATTGAATCGCCGAATAAGTTCTTACCGTTAAAAACAAAATATATATCTCATCATTAAACTTGATTGAACATTTCTAAACATTTCAAAATTAGGCTGCATTGCGCATCAAAATCATATTAAACTTGATTAAAGCAAAATTGACAATTGAGGTATGATGGAGCAACAGCATAACAATATTCTAAACATGTCTGGTGAGCTTCGACAGAAAATTTCTACAAATTAAACAACAACAGTAATAAAGTTTCAAAATGCAATTATGAGCGCTTCTATCTAAACTATCAAAAAAATAGGAAAATATTAAATATTGAATTTATTCATCCATATTACGATGTTTCTAGTTAGACGTTCTGCAATTAACTAAATTAATTTGCCGGGGTTCTCAGGCACATGACTACTTTCGGACATATTTAATTTAATTTTCAAATGGGTTGCCGGCGCTACGATATTATTTCACAGAAAAATGTAAACCAAGATAATATACTTTTAGAACCAAAGATAAAGAAATCAAGGTAAACATAGACAAAAAATTTATAAAAAAAATAACAGTGAGGGAGTTAACATAAAAGTAAACAAGTTTGTTTAACGATTAGCGATAAGAAAGATTGATTAGATATATGTGGATATATATATTAGATATATTTTTGTGCATTAATTGATACATAATTGGAAAATTTACATTCATTTCATCATTCTCTAATTGATGAATATATTTCACATTTAAAATAATTGGTCTTTATTGTTGGTCTCTTATTTCTTACGAAATGACCAAAATTGCAATCACAATATAAAAAAAAAAAAAAAAATCGAATAGTGTAAGACAAACATAAACTAAATAAATAATTTCCAAATTTATAATAAATTGTTTTGATTACTTCTTGTGGGTTATTTTTCTTTTTGTTTTATTTGCATTTCCATATGGGACCATATGGCTTGTCAAGTCCCAACAAGTTTTGTAAAAAGTCGACAATGTTGAAGTTTCAACCTGTAAATACGAATAATGTGTCATTGTTTCAGGCCCTCAAGTCATCTTCGATTGATTTACGGAATTCTAATAAAAGAAGAAGACAGTTAACTGTATGACCTTCAATTTCTTTTCAATTAACGAAATTGTGACAGCGGAGGGCAGTATTTATTTGAAGTTTCTCTTTCGGAAGAACAAACAAAGAAAATTTATAAGAAAGAAAAAGATAGCTATTTTGTACATAGAACACGCTACCAAGCCAAAGTTACCGGAAAGATAGCGCCTGCAATATGTTATTTAAATGACACAAAAATTGAAAATTTTCTGCAATATCCAAACGTAACACTTGTACATAGAAAACCATAATTCTATGAATAGCTATCAATGTCATAACATTGCAGAGCAAATGCTCAAACAAGAGATTTATTTATACTTGCCCATCAGATAATAATAATTTGACGTAAACGAATTCTTCTTTAGTTAGTGTAGACCGTTAGTGTACGTTCTTCTAAAAACAAACGAAATCAATCTATCAATCTATGCCTGTTCTCTCGTAAAGCTTTCCAAGCTGTTTCTCAGTTACTGTCGTTCGTCTACGCAAATAAGTTCAACACACACGCGCGATTATTTCCTTTTTTCACAGAAAGCAATAAAAACTCATTTGAAGAAATTATTTTAAGATCCCAACTAAAATATCAAAACTCAACAA
>NW_024006207.1:0-2796 GCF_014805625.2 Glossina fuscipes | reverse complement strand
AAATCTCTTAAATACAATTTAAGGTCAGCGTTAGCTTCAAGCTCCAGCAAAGCTTGAGCAATGTTTTTTTCAAAATCATCGGGCTCAGCACCACCTGGCTTAATAATCTTAGAGCCAATCATCTAAGAAGAAAAGAAAAGAACGAAGATAATCTTCAGATATCAATATATCCAACATTAACATATAAAATTTTTAACAGGCACACAATGCTATTGATGAAGCAATATTTAGAGATTCTACACGAACAGGCGCACTGGACTAATTTACCGTTTTGACTAAAATCAATACTTCACTATATTTACTTAATTTTATGCTTGCTTCAGTCACCGACTCTTCAATTCAATTTGCTTCCATTTCTCTATCTATTTTCATCTTCTGTTAACTGTTTCCATTTCTTATACACTTCATTTTAATGTAGTTTAGTATAGAATCTTTAATTCATCTCCTTTCACATTTCATTTCAACATTTGGTAATTCTTATAAATTTTGTCAATTTCCTAAATGAAGCACAGAGAGAATCATCAACATTTGTCAATTATTTTGACAGGAAGTATAAAATGTGCACTGAACGTCAACTTTCGTTACTCGCTCATATTGTTAGCGATGATTGCTCCTTGATAAACACAGCAGTGTATTTATATTAATTAAAATTAGAGATGCATTGCCAACTAAAAACATTTTATAAAAGGATACCACGTTTAAAAAGAAAACTCTATGACTGTTGCGAATAGTAATTAGAATTGTTTACATTAAAAGCAAGGAATGTTTTTTTAAATTCAAAAATTTTTTAAATGAGAATTATTTTACTTAAAAAAAATTCAAAGAAGTTGTATCAGGTATAAAGGAAATATTGAACAATTGAATAATAGCTAACCCAGATTTAAAAACAAAATTTGGGTTTTAGTATAAGAATGTAGTCTTCGTTGGGGATAAAAAATGATAATCGCAAGTTCGTAAATTTGTACATGACGAGCAAGACAAACAAATATGTATCTTAGAAATTAAAACCCAATGATGCATTATTCCGTTTTTCGGATATATAAGCCTCAAGTGGAAGAGGCAATGCGAAACCTTGTTTTCATATCATTTTATGACAAAAAATAAGGAAATCAATGCAAATATAAGCAAAACAATATGTTTGGGAAGTGAAACTAAAGAAATCGTCGTAAATGTAAACAACGAATATATGAAACACAAAGACAAGATTATTTATGTCAAAGAAAATTAAACTTTTGAACAATGAAGAAAAATGACTTTTAAGGAAGGCACTCGAAAGCAAACGCAAGAAGGGATGCTGCCTTCGTTCCAAAAAAAACCTTACCTTTTGAGACAAAAGACATAATCAAACAAAACTTGGTACAACCCTTTTCTAGAGCTATCTAAAAGTTTGGTGCATCGATTGCTTATCTGGCAAACTCTTAATTGATCAGAGAATTTGGTTTGTTCGTTTAGAGTGTCTGAGAGAGAGAGAGAGAGAGTGATTGAGAGAGAGAAAGAGAGAGAGAGAGAGAGACAAACAGCTACATGCTTGAGAACTATATTTCCGACAACTTGTAAAATGACATTTTTTTGTAAAATCTTTTCTTAACTTCGATATTATTTTTATATTCTATTTATTGATTTCAATTTTTTCTCCTAGTTGATTTATACAATGAAGTTAGTTGCGCTTTCGCCAACATCCGCGTAAAAGTAAAATTCTCAGTTCTTGATGGTTTTAAGTTTTATTGAAGAAGAAATTATTCTTAACAAATAGTTTATTATTTCCAAATAGTAAATTAATTGCACAATTCAATTCTGTCAGCCCAGTTCTTGTCTGTAGAGCGCATGATAATAGTAAAGGGCAATGGATGTAAGACTTTCAAAAATTGAATTTCGCCTTCATGGTGAACTGAGTTTAATTCTAAATAAAACCATAAAACAATAACATTATGAGCTCGTAAATATTAAGTTTAGTTAGAAGAATGTCGTAAAAATTGTTTCGTCAACTTTCGTTTACGCAGATAACAACATTAATTAGTTTGGAATTTTCATGATATTTTCGACAGGTGAAGTTACGGTAAAATACATATATGAAAGTTGCGATAAAGTAAAGCATTTTATAGCCTGCAGGTGAAATTCATTTAAAAGTGAAATGAAGAGATCATTCGCTTTTACAGTTTTAATGTTTTCCATCTACATGCTTGGCAGTAGATAGGTGTTGCCTTGACGGCGGCATAGCCGTTAACCTTCTCAGCTATCGTTTATTAAATAAGCTTTTTAGCCAAACAACTAAAGTGAGGTAGAATTGTCTTAGGTTTTTAAATGTTTTCCCTTTTGTAGTCATTGCATTCGTTCTTTTTTTGGTTATTCTAGAGAAGCTGTCCATGGCAATCAATTACTTTTTAGTCCAGGAGAAAAATCTTAGTTACTATGGGCCTCGAGCAATAAACTTTTTCCTCCAAGATAAATCTTATTGCTTACCGTCATCTAAATATGGCGCCTAAAACTAATAAAATTTTTATAGAAATTTTTTGTTTGAGTAACTTTAAGAGACATTTTCGGTAAGTTGGAAACTGATTTATTTTTTTGTGAACATTTCGGGGAACCATTGATGCTGTACTGCGTAATACTCCCATGTAATTACAAGTTCTTTTCATAAAAGCTTTATGGATCTTTTGGGAAAATTTGGTCAAAATCGTTACTGTGCCTGGTTTTTTTTTTTTATATTTATATTTTTTATATTTTACACATTTTTTGTTATTTTTGGTACTGAATTAACGTTAGCTTTTAATTTAAATTTTTTCGATTAGTTTGTGT
>NW_024006206.1:0-2177 GCF_014805625.2 Glossina fuscipes | reverse complement strand
TTTTTTTCTTTCCTAAAGAGGTGTTTCCCCGTTTAAGTGAAAGGGCAATGATTTTCACGAATGTTTTCGTTTGCTCCGCTCACTTGCTTTCCGCTATGTTTAGACAGCACTTATTCCATATAAAAGCTAAAGCTTGTCTATTGAAATCTATCAAAATATTATTATTTGTTGAAGAGTGAACATAAAAAAGAAAAATTCCTTCATCTCTTATGCACAATAAATTGTTCAATTGAATTTAACTTAACGCAAAAATGAATTTCTCAAAACTATTCGTATTAGTCGTTCTGATTCTGGCTCTTAGTATGGGCCAAAGTGAAGCTGGCTTTTTAAAAAAAATCGGTAAAAAAATTGTAAGTACATTTTTTGCTCTACACATGCTTGATAGTTGTATTCTTTAATGTATAAATGCTTCAAAAAAGGAACGAGCCGGTCAACGAGTTCGAGATGGTGCAGTTAAAGGAATCGGAGTGGCCCAACAGGCGGCTAATGTAGTCGCCACAGTGCAGCAAGGATAACAATGAATACGATCAATGCGGTTCAGTTATAAGAAACTGAATACGAGAAACCAAAGACAGTGCATAGATGTTGGAATTCTTTTTTACAACAACTTAGAAATAATTTAGTTATTATAAGGATATTTGTTCAATAAGAACTCTTTGTTATAATATATAAAGAAAAGAATGGACACCTACCCATTACTTGTTACGAAGAGATCTAATGCATGTTACTTGTTTCTTCATCATTCTGGGAACGTTAATAGCATGAAGAGACTGAGCGACTATCTGCGGCGTGAATAGGGGATCAATTCTTAATTATTGGTTCGTAAATATCAGGTTCTTTTTTTGATTAAATTTCTTCTTCGAGTTGTCATCGATTTCCCACTTTAAGGCATCTTATGTCTTACATAGAAGCTATAATGTTCTCCCGTCTATAAATTTCTGTTATAAGTAACTTAATGTTAATGTGTTGCCATTTAGACCATGCCTTCTTGCGGCCTTTATCACACAGATGAAATGCCGAGTGCGTTCCTCACCTTTGGTTGTGTTCATGTGGAATTATTAAGAGCGCTTGATATTCTGGTCATAAAGGTGATGTCTTTTGGAAAGCAGGCTCGGTTTTCTTAAAAAAGTGCAAGAAATACTTCGCCCTTGTAGATTTTCGTTAATGTTAGTTCAAAATTAGTTAAGGAGATCACAAGAGTTTTTGGGAGGTTCCCGGTCTCATACTGTGAATATGCTTATAGTGGGTGGCAAACACCATAACACAATATCGGCAAAGTGTCGACTGTACCAAAGCATTTCTTTCATATCTTGTTATTCTGGAAATGCGCGTACGCCACATGGTATCCTGGAAGTAGGCTGCATAGCTCACATATGAAACAATTTATCCGTAGTGTTTCTTTCTCGTAGGTTCTCCCTTTGAAGCATTCATTTTTTGTTTCGTAAATCCCATTAAGAATTAGGCGTCTTCCCTGACAAATTCTAACCTTAGTTTCCCGTTAGGTTCTTGCGCCAACGGCTTACGGCGAGCATGGCAACGGTCATGTTATGGTTTGGCTAGAAGCCAATGGAGTCGGAATATTGGAGTTTATGGATGGCATTCTAAACAAGGAGGGTTATTTAAGGATATTGAAGGAAATTTTGAAAGAGAGTGCGGACGAACTTGGTATTTGGGACACATTCAAATTCTGCCAAGATAATTACCTCAAGCATAAGTCCCGTATAATTCAAGAATGGCTCGTATATAACTGCCCCATAGTGCTTCACCCTCTCTCCCAACTACCAGGTCTGAACATTATCAAAAATATGTGAATTGAGCTGAATTGAGCCAGCCGTGTGCGAAAACACTCAATCTCTTCCGTCCAAGATCTGAACAATAAACTATAAGAAGAATGGACTAAGATTCCTGTTTCCCATACAAGAAAATTTACACAAAATATATCAAAACGTTTAAACGACGGCATTAACTGAAAAGCACATCCCCCCCCAATATTAATTTTTAATAATTTGCTATTTCTTTTCTTCGTGTCCTTCCTTATACGGAAAAACCACTGTATAAATAACGCTATGCTTTTTGAGTTGTTGAAGTTATTTAATGTTTTCGTCTAATGGAACAATGTTTTTTACGCAGGGAAGCAGTGTAATTAATATAAGCAAACTGAAAACATAACATTTATT
>NW_024006205.1:0-2913 GCF_014805625.2 Glossina fuscipes | reverse complement strand
ACCAATGCTCAGAAATTCCCGATTTCCGAAAGTATGTTTTATTTAGGTCAGTTCACTCAAGATGCTGAGATGTTTTAGCTATGCCCGTCTGTCCGACTGTTCATGGTCACTATGTCCAACCGTCCATTGCGGTCAGTCCGTCTCTTCATCGAGCCGCCGCTCTGCCACTTCATCCAGGTCCCCGCTAACGCAAATGATCGCCTGTTGCTCTGTCCTTCGGCCACAGACAATTTTTTAGGAGCGTTTGGGGAAAAACTCGAAATATCCAGGAAGGAAAAAATTCTAGAAAGTTTAAAGTGTCTACTAAGCCATTAAAAATAGAAAAATTCATTTTCTTAAATATTTATAGCAGCGTTCCCGCTTAACACGAAGAACGCTGAAAGGCAAATGTCTATTTTATAAATTTTTGTACGTAAGCCAACCACAAAGCCAATTAAGCAAAATTTGGAACTTACGTGGGGTCGATAAATATGCAGGCTTTGAAGACGAAATATATAATATATATATTATATCATATGTAATGTCTAATACATATTGTTACAAGCAAAGTCTTGCGAATAGTTCTGGTCCTTCATTTCATTTTTGGCAAAATTCAAATATAAATGCTGAAAGCCGGCAACTTGATTTAAAACCAGAAGACTCCACTGGCTAATTCGTTCAGAATTTCAATTTAAACTAAGAAGTAAATGCATTTTATACAAGAGTTTACTCCAACTTATTTAGTCTTTCGGCATATAGCTGTGGGAAACGGGCAGTAATTCTCATATCGAAGTACTTCAAAAATATCGGGGTTTTACACTCCGTTTTGTCATTCATGGCCTTGGTGCGTTACGATTCCATTCATCGAAAATGGAATTCATCGCATTTCCTCAAAATATCCTGTCAAACTGAGTAATCGCATAAATCCCTTGTCCATATCTCTTTTGAATGAATTCAGTGAAATAAGAACATTGAAAAGACATCATACATTGAATCTTCCATTTAGAAATCAATATAATTTTATTCTTTAAATTATTTGAATGCATATTCCAAGTTTATATCTATAGTACTACATTGCTCCCGTCTATTGTTTTTCTCATCTTGATATAACATTTACTTATTATCTTTGCGTTACATTGTAAATCAAATACGTAATTAAAAATAAGGAAAATTAAGATCTATTATAAACACTATATATATAACTATTAAATTTCCGAAGTGTGTTCGTATCCGGTGCAATCATATGGCAAATTTAATTGACTTGCCTAAGAAATCAATAAAATGTGAAATCTCGCACAAACATCGTATAAACGAAGGTTTTGGGTAAAGCGCAATGCCTGCGCAATGCATTTCCACACCCAAACACTACTTCCTTATCAATTTTGTAAAAACTATGAAAAAACATTACATTCAGGGGATTTTTTTTACACTGACCTACCGCAAGTCAAAACTTATGCTTTTTGTTTAGAAACTAAAAAGATACAACTACATATAGCTATGTAATATATATAGAACCACATCGTATTTGCGCATAATTAGAAGTTTTTCCGCAATTTCCGAATTCTTAAAGGTCTTATTAATCATTTAGTTGATCTTGTGAGTGAAAAAGTACCATTCCTTACGTAAGCATATGTGCAGACAATTGATTTGAACGTTTATGACGACGCTTATGATTGATTCACTTTTAAGGGGAATTTTTTTTACTTTTTGTAAAATAAATGAATCGAAACAATCTCGCAGAGCATACAAATTATTCAATCAATAATCCTATTAATCTTAACGCCTGTGACATTTTCTAAACAGAAAAATTTTTCTTTTAAAGTGAAAATTTTTCAATTCTTCTCTGTCTGTTAGGGGATATGAGAAAACAAACTTGAGAAAAATTTCAGTCCGTTTACTAGAAATCTCTTCTGATGGTGCTCAAGATTCTTGGCTTAGTTTACATGTGTCCGTCTGTCCGCATCACTAACGATAGCTATTAGAAAGTTAAGAATCGATCCTAAACGGAATATAATCGGCCAAAAAAAAAAAAACGAATTCATACTTAAACGTTTAAAAAGAGTAAGGAAAGGATATTTTGGTAATCTATGGAATAAGTCGGTCTAACACTTTGTAGAAATGCTTACTAAGAATCGTTTCGTATCTTTGAAAAGCAAATAGTTCCAATTAACTAGATGCAACCATCTTGAAAAAGCATAATGCTCGGGCGAGCACAAGTAAACTACCCGACATCACTTTGCAACGCGTTTTCAACGCGCGGCCTTGGGAAGCGGCGTAAAATGATTGCAAACCGTGTATTTTCAAATGGATTCGTTCGCCGAAGAAAGTCTGTAAGTATGTACTAAACTTCGGCAAGGAGAGTCAAATCGATTCATAAAATAATTCCGGAAATAATTCTGAATCGATTGATGCACTCAAGGGTGGCTGCAAGTCCTTACGTGTATTGCATAAGTCTTTCAAAATTCAATACACTCTGTGCAACAAGAGTGACGTAGAATATAAACAAGGGTAATTTTTATTCCTGGAGATTACAATTTGCACAAGCGAAATGAAATATAGATATTTTTATATCCCAAACACATCACATCACTTGTGGTCCAGGAGTATATTAGGCCTGTGCGAATGTAAACAACCTCCAGAAGGGCATGGGATACACCCACATTTACTTACTTTACCGACAGCTTTAGAATCATCTTTTGAATTGATCTAACTTTGTCCGCCCGTCTTTCTGCCTTATATTTTCGAGGTCAACGTACATGTTGCAGTTTCTGAAATATTTTGATGCAATTTTTTACACCCCGGGGTGTTTTGGCTCAAAGACGAACGCTACTGAAAATGGTTCGACTCGGACCTTTTTTTTGAAATCTCATTATATTCGTTATATATACAAGTGCATTAAGCGAAGTGATGGAGGCTATTTAATAATAGGCTGTA
>NW_024006204.1:2056-6868 GCF_014805625.2 Glossina fuscipes | reverse complement strand
AATTTTAAATCCTCAGCGGCGAGGAAAGAAAAAGAGTTTCATGACAAAGTGGCGCCCAACGCAAAGCGAAACCTATTAGACGTATACATGTATGTATGTAATCGCGTAATAATGATTTCTATTACAACCATCAATGATGCATACATGCGTGTATATGTGCATTTTTGTATGTGTACGCTGCTAAAGTGTAATACTTTTGTGATAATACAAGTTTGCAGACCGATACATACATCTACGCGATCTACGTTTGAAGCATAAGAGAAATAGTCACTTGTTTAAATTGTGCACTAATGTAAAAGATTGTAGAAGCTTAACAACCCTGCTATTGGGAAAAACATATAGTTATTGTTTTCAATTTACCCGAAAATGGCAGCGAATTTTTGCAAAAGATTTTTAGCTGCAAAAAGTTTAATTGAAGTAAATAGAAATCTTAAAAATGTGCAACGTAATTATGTTTGCGAAAACAACACAACGCATCAACCACCGAAATCTTATGGAAAATAGCTATGGATTATTGGCGGCGGTGCGACGGCGATCATTTGCATAAATTTATTCAACTCCGGGGCCAATTCAGTGCAAGATTGTAGCATGATGAAGATTCAACAGTAAATAAATTAACAGCACGTGCAAGACGCTTCACCAAGTTCACGTCCGGTAAATACGACGGGCAACTATACATGACACCACATTTTCCTTTTTAGAATCAGTTATCAAACAAGAACCCAGACGTAAATATATTAGTGATCACGCCAAGCAACTTTCTGCTTAATTCCGAATCATTTGTTTTGTTTTATAAAATGAAGCTCGCTTGAGACGTCGCATACTAACTGATCGTGATATAAATTCAATGCGTGATGAAACTCCGCCGTTGAAGAAAGGTTCACACCGATTGTTGAAAAATTAAGGGATCGAGGCATTATCTCCTGGACCGAGTATTTGTTTTTGTTTGCAATTTCAACAAGGCAGTGAAGCATATATCGGAATTAATGTACGGATGTAACAAAATTCTGTGGAGAATGTGTAACACACCAGAAAAAGAAATAAAAATTATTTAATTTTTCTTCCACCCCTAAACAATTGCTTATCATAACAGGTGCCTTTCCTTGAGTTGCTTGACTACTCTATACCGGCATGTCAAGTGGTCTGTTTGAAGTTACAAAGGCAGTTCACAGGAAAACAGTGAACAGCGAAAGTTTGATTTCATTTTTTTTTATTTTTTTTTTTTATTCTGAATGTCTACTTCAATTGTTGATCCCAATTTTTTTTATTTCAATTTTTGATTCTAAATTTTTATTTCAACTTGTGATTCGAACTTTTTTATTTCAATTTTTGATTCTAATTTTCATTTCAATTTTCGGTTCTAATTTTTTATTTCAATTTTTGTCATCCCCAATGTAAACCAATTTCAACACATATCTACATATATGTACAGCTCCTTAGCTGCGAGGTATTTCAATGTGTACAAACATCCAGGTTATGGTCTACTTTTTTATGATCCCCTTAAGATTTCCAAATTACAACTTGGAATGGAAATGCCAACGCCTTTCAAAGCTATGTGTCCGTCCTCCTTTTAACAACCGAACCTGCTAAGTTTGTCTGATGAGGAAGTCTTTAATTCCATAAATATTTACAAAGAATCTAGAACTAAGACCATATGCTTAGTAATAGGGACTCGCAAATAAAGGGAAGGGTTGGATTTATATTGATAACAGGCATCCATGTAGATAGTCACCACCAAGGAGAATGATCAATTTTTCTTCAGATTTTGCTTAGAAGCAAAGCAAAGCCAAGCAAGTCCCGCTTTGGATAAAGCAAATCGTATAAGTTTTCTTGTTATATTCGAGCGGTGGACACCCGCGCTAGACAATTGCTCAATTAGTAGCAGAGTAACAGAGAAGTGGCTTCAAAGGTAGTGATGACGGAATGGGACGATTCTTCGATATTAAATCAAATGACTAGGGCCATATAAGGTTAGGAAACCTAGCAAGGACTGATATACAGTGAATGTAACAAATGCTACGGGAAAAGAGGAAAAAAAAAAAAGGGAGGCATACGATGCGCTCTGCAATTGTCCTATTTTGACGAACAACCCAGCCGAGAATCAATTAAAATAATTTTTAAAGTAAACAGTTTTTTTTTGAATGGTCCTCTCCGAATAAATTGTTTTTTTTTTTTTTCACAACGCGAAATATATATAACGATAATAGTATAACGCAAATGTAATAGTGTAGAGTCGAGATAAATTCAACTTATGTTACAAATAAATCCATTTCCTCGCGTGATAGATTCAATCGGTTGCGTTAATGCAAGGGGACTTCGCTATACAAAGTGGCGCCTGGCGTCAGGCCAACCTTATTTCGTTGAATTTTATTGGAGGAACGGGAGGATTCGCTAGATTTTTCTTTCTAGTAATGGTATTGGGTAATGTTGGAGAAAAAAAAAAGGAAGTAATAATGATAATGATAAATAAAAGCAGTATAAAAGGGGATTCGCCAAACTGTTATCGCAGTTCTGTCGCTCCGGGGTGGATCTGTTGGGCAGGGCGGCAGTATAAGGGGGGAGTTCGCCAAACTGTTATCGCAGTTCTGTCGCTCCGGCGTGGATCTGTTGGGCAGGGCGGCAATATAAAAGGCGGTTCCTGAGCGGTACGCCCACCAAACCGTGCATGTAAAACACGATAGGGGTCGACTGTTCAGGAGGAAAGAGAAGTCAATTGGTGTGGGGTCCAGGAAAAGTAATCGGGGGGAGACGGAACCTCATGTGCACACCCACGCCGTGTTCAGCCACAGCACGGGAGTTAAAAGAAAATCAAAGTCTCAAAAGACATTTCCTAATTTGTAACCTTTCTTATCATAATTACATTTACTTATAACCTTTTTATAAGAAATAGCATTTATTAACGAAATATCATTTATTAACGAACTGTAAGGCTAGCACTGCCCTAGGAGGGCCAAGATTTCATTTGTGTTCGGTCCTGAACAGCAATAGAAGAAGAAAGAAATAAAATCCTTGGCGTATAGAGCATTGCTGGCATCCCCTTTAAAAGTGTACGCACCACGAGGGTTGTATATATACATAGACACAAAAAGAAAAAAAAAACACAAGTCCCCAGAGGCTTTTCCTAAATCATAACCTTTGTTACTAACACATTTATTTATAACCTTTCTTGTAAGTAATATCCTTCTATGGTATAAATTTATACAAAGATAAACAACAATATACACAAACGTTTATATATAGATAACATTTCCACAATAGAATAAGTTACAGAAAATTCCTAATCACGAATGTTGTAAGCGCTTTGCTTGTTTTGATTCTTTCCTGTCTTGGTGGTCAGTTTTGACCACATTAATTGCTTCATTGCGTCTTTTGATTGTTCTGCTTCTGTTTCTTTTGTCGATTGTACTAAGTTGCAACTACGAGATCGGATTGTTGAGTTAAGAAAGGGGAGGTAAAGTGGTAGTTTTTCTTCGAATCTTTTTCGCCTAGTCCTAGCGGTTCTAGGGTATTGTCTTCGGGGAGTTTTTTTTCAAGGGTCTACGGTTACCTGTTGTACGATAGCAGTAGGGCTAGAAAACGTAGCAATCGGGGGGTCCAACCTGGTATGAACCCAAGCTTCAATCCAGCCCACGCTTCACAAACGGTAGACGAGTCCCTGGCGACCCGGTTGGATCCAGTATTCCAGCGATATCAGCTCGGAGGAAACTACACCACAGTAGAGTATCCTGCAGATAGCAGTGCAGCATCACCTTTTAACAGCCTCAGCAGAAAGCTGAACCACCTTTTCAAAATGTCCGACAACGAAACGACAGACATCACTCGCAACGCCGGTAGCAACATCGCAGATAATGGTCACAGCGGTCACCGCCAACCAGGCCCAGCAGGAGAAACAGCTAGCTCGGATCTAGACCTAGCGAGCATGCTGAAGCAACAACACGAAATGCTCCGAAGCTGTATGCAGGAAATTAGCCACCTAAAGGAAGAGAAGTCCGCAGCAACGCAGCGAACCCAGTTACGAGACAGCGAAGGGACGCAAAATTTTATAATAGCAGCATCGACTTCAACACCCCAACAGCAAATGCCACCCCAGGCAGTAGCGCAGCCTAGCGGCAGTTACCACCACGACCAGCAGACAGGACAACAGCGGACCAGCGATGAAAACGCCCGGAGGCGAAACATAGATCTCAATCGCTGGCACGTTAAATTCGACGGCTCCGGTAAGGGTCTTACGGTCGAGAGCTTTGTGTTCCAGCAGCACCAGATAAGCCACGAAGAGTTATTTGCCGAGTTTCACTGTCTAGTGACCGGTCAAGGCAGCAAATGGTATTGGCAGCTGCTCGAAGATCGAGAAGGAGACATCACTTTCGACTATTTCGCGCTAAAAGCGGAGCTCCTCAATCAGTTCAAGACCGCAGACTCTGATTACGAGTTGATTAGAGAAATCATGGAGCGAAAGCAGCAGCACGCGGAGAGCTTCGAGGATTACTATGCGGAGATACACGACCTAACATTCCGCCTACGCAGAAAGATCCCGGAGGCAGAAATGATCAAAATAATGAAATCCAACGTTAAACCCAGCCTGGCCGCACTGATTTTCGCCACCAAAGTAGAAAGTATTGGCGAGTTCAAATCCGAATGCAAGAGGGCAGAAAAGCTGTTGAGAGAAAATAGAAGCAGGCCGAAACACGTGAGCGAGTTCGGTCAGGGAGGTGAAAATGGTGAAGGAGTTCACCGCGAAGCAGTTGAAGCTCTAGCGCCGCGGCATGGTCCAAACAGCGACAGGCAACGCGAAAACGGCGGGGCTATGAAACA
>NW_024006204.1:0-1956 GCF_014805625.2 Glossina fuscipes | reverse complement strand
CATTTTCTGAGAAATCCAGCAGAAGACGCTAGAGAAAATCGATGCAGGTGTCCTTTCCACCACATGGTCTGTTTCGTATGCGGCAGGAATGAGAGCTACTGCGCTGTACCCGCATCGGAAAACACCAGGCTGGCGAGGCAAGCCGGGAAACCCTGCCAGACGAGACGTCACCCGGAACAGCAGCAACAACGTCAACACCACCAACAGCAACAGCGACAACACTAGCAATAACAACACCACCAACAACAACATCAACGACAACAACAGCAATAACAACACCAACCTCAGCAGTGACAGTATCAACGCGAGCAGCAACAGGCGCAACTATAACACCAGCAACGGGTCAAGACATCCCCGAGTACAGAAGCTTAGCACAGAGGATCGCGGACTACCAGCGGAAGCGACACGAGATTTTCAGCGCAGAAATTTATAGAAGGCGAGCGCTCACTAGAAGACATGGGAAGATTCTGATCTTACGCCAAAGGAGAAAGGCGTACAGGAGGTTTCAGCAAAAGGAGATCTCAGCGATTGTCTCCCTAGAGCACAGGATGTTTGCTCGGACCAAGGTCGACAACACCGAAGTAACCGCTCTCCTGGACACAGGAGCCAGCGTGAGTTGTTGTGGGGCCGGAGCAACGAGATTCCTCGAGAATCGAAGACATCGAGTCATTAGGCTGCAAAATCGACACGTGAAAACAGCGGATGGAAACAAGACGTCAGTGACGGGACTCATTACCTTACCCGTCGAGTGGGAGGGCGAGACCAGGAGTATTGAATTCTGCATAGTACCAGAGTTGCGGCAGCAATTTTATTTCGGCATCGACTTCTGGAAAGCTTTTGGCTTATCTGTCGCCACCAAAGCAGACACTATTAATTCTCCGAGTAAATGCCAAGTGTTAGACGCCATAAGCCAAGGAAACGATAACTCCAAGAGCTACCGAAGCTCATCACTTCAACTGACTGATGTAAAGCAAAACTCTCTAGGTGAAGGTAAGGAAACATTTCCACACAACACACGCGGAAAGTTCAGCGGATCTATTGAAATCACCTCGTCAACGTCACCTTTACGTAATCAGCGTCAACAACCACAGCAGATCCAGCTCAACAACGCTGAAACGACAATAGCAGTAATAAGTCACCATAACCAGCTATTGCCTTCTGCGACAGCTATTAGCGACCGTGCTAGTCATGCTAATCAAAACAAACTGGCGAAACGTACACGCATCAGTGAAAATTTAAGTGGCCAACATAGTACACGGAAATCTTCAAGGCCTCATCCACCTGCAACTACCGTAACTGCAGCAGCTCAGCATAGTAAATCTTGTTTTCAGCCTGCTCCGCAAGCGTACATAAACCAGGCTCCAATAAATCTAGCATCAAGCGGCCGCTCAACGACGATAAGCAGTGAATTCGCATTCTCTACCAACACGAGTGGTGCAAGTAATAATGAGAGCAGCAGTAGTCGAACACCTTTCGACTTGGCCACGGAAGCGTTAAGAGGTTCACGACCCATAGATCGCGAAAGGTTGCTAAACTTGTTGCAAAGAATTGCAAATGAAAGTCAAGAGTATCGAATGCAGAATCAACTACTCAAAGGGTTGCTCGACTTACGGAATGAACAGATTAGACAGCTTAGTCACAAGGTGCAAGTTCGATGACACCAGCTAGAAGACAGCTAGCTAGCTAGGAGTATAACAAGCCGAAGATATTCTCTTCTCTAAAACCTCTTGAGTATACACCGAATCTGCCCGGCTAACTCAGTCGGTAGAACAGAGACTCTTAAACTCAGGGCGTGGGTCGAAGCCACACGTTGGTCCGTAGTAGTCGGCCGTCGGGGGTATAGTCGGTCTGTCCGCGGACTATTTGACGTACACATTCCATATCGCAGGCGATATCGATAGGTCCGAGCTGTAACGGCCGCGAACAAACCTCGGGTAGGGTGTCTGTCGGTCTGTA
>NW_024006203.1:0-1939 GCF_014805625.2 Glossina fuscipes | reverse complement strand
AATCGTATGATTTTGCGGTACCTTTGCTTGCTTTTGCAAGTACAGGCGGAATCGTATGATTTTGCGGTACTCCTTTTTTTCCTTTTGCTCTTGCAAGCATAGGCAAAATCGTATGATTTTGCGGGATCTATGCTTGCTCTTGTGAGAGTAACGGCAAGCCGTTATAGAGAGAGCAACAGGAAGAAGAAGAGGGAAATGGAGTAAAAAGGAGACGTCTGTCTGCGTTTCAAAAATTGAAGTCAGACGGGATAGTTCTGAGTTGAGGTCAGTCTTAGGCAGGCTCTCACTGAGTGCGGTTCTTGTTATTTACAGCAGTTCTGTTAACATTTCACATGGTGCTCACCTTTTATTGTTGTGTGTTTAAGTGGTAACAACAAAATTATATAGAAAGAAATATGCTTTTAATAATAATTTAAAAATTGAAAAAAAAAAGGAGTTCGAGTTGAGCCGTCATGAGTGGTAGATATAAGATGCGGAAGCTATTGTGTTGAATCGGTCTTCCGAATAGCATAACAAATAAAGAGATTTTTGAACATTCATGAAAAGATAATAAAACAATTTTGGAATCGATCGCTTTCTTAGCGAAATAAACGGAACGTGATTAATTAAAGTGACCCAAAGGGTAGTCGAAAACCTATACGGAGTTTCGAGTGAGTTCAGGTGGATATGCTGAAGCATACCTTAAAATCAATTTACATATTTGAAAAAAAAAAAACCAGACAAAAATGCACAAGCAACAAGGGCTGCATGAAATCAATCTATATAGAGAACAAAAGCAAAACAGAATCGTTGGTGTGATTATAAACTAGAAAAATAAAAGAAAAAAAAAAGGGATTGGTGGTTATATAAAGAACGATTCCCAGGACGGCTATCATCAAACTTTGACTCTATGACTGATAGTTAAGCACGCAAGTGTTCCTTTCATCCTGTTAATGCAATAGAGAATTGATCATTAGTGCTGAAAAGACACAAAAAAAAAAAGCCCACAAAGCAAACCAATAAGAAAAAAGCAGTATAACGTCCGAACATTGTGTGTTTTTAATTCGTAAGCGATGAAATTGCCTTCAGAATAACCAAGCAAAGCGCATCGCGTTCGTGTAGGAACACATGATTATGTAAAAATATCAATGAGAGTGCACATTAAAGAAATCACAGAGTTAAGAGATGTCGCAAGATTGTGTCTTGCATATCAGAATATTTTATCTAATTTAACTATTAAAAAGTATAAGGAAGATTGAAATAAAGTTTGATTTAATTTATTGTAAAAGAGATGTGGAAATTGATATGAAGAGTCAATCTGTCTGCGTTCCTGTATTTAAACATTCCTAAATTTAAAGCACTAAAAGCAATTATTTAAGAAATAGGTTAATTACAAATGTCGTGAAAATCGTGTAATATAATAAAGAACAGAATAAAAAAAACAAAAAAAAACAAACAAAAGAAAGGGCCTTTCCATTTTAAAACAAACAAGGAAAGAAAAAACCAAGAAAAAAAAAAGAAGATTGAAGGAGAAGGGGGTTTCGGAAACGACAACTAACACCACGACGTCGCAACAGTAAACAACGGATTACTCTAAAGCAGAAACGGAGCATCCCGTGGCTTGGAGACCCAGAGTGCCGATGTAGCAACTACCGCGGCCGACCCTGCACCGACGCCTGTACAGTAAGTTAGTTTAGTTTATTTAATTTTTTTTGTTTTCCCCAATGCGTGGCTAAGCGCTGCCACCGCTGTGGCTGGGAAAAGGGGGGGGTGTGCATATGATGGCACGCTAGGGAAGACTCCAGACGGTTACAGACGGACTTACGGTGGACAGACGGACGCTGGACAATCGACGCGACGTTTCCTTTTATTGAATTTTTTTTATTTTTTTCTTTGTCTAAAAAAAAAAAAAAAATTTTAAATCCTCAGCGGCGAGGAAAGAAAAAGAGTTTCATGACAA
>NW_024006202.1:0-1903 GCF_014805625.2 Glossina fuscipes | reverse complement strand
CCGGAGAATGGGAGTAGATAACGGGAAAAATAAAAAAAAGCCACATACGAATTTTTGTTCCTCTTTCGAAACTTTCCATATCATCTTGCAAAATCGCTCCTTGAGTCCTAAAAATTTATTGCGTACAATAAGACAATACTTCAAACATAATTAATAACACTACAGAACAACGAAATCCATTACGCAACTGTTTTTAGCATTTAAACCCATAGGAACATTGCTTTGGCTACATGACCACCGTGTGATACCCTTACATGGTGGAATTTTACAACTCAAGCTGTTTGAGAGAAGCAGCTCTTACACCTCTCTTCGCAAGCTGATAAAAGTGTGAGCATCATTTAGAAACAGAACAAAGCAGCGTTTATGTAAGAAAAGCTTTTCAATCAAG
Organism: Glossina fuscipes; assembly: GCF_014805625.2. Lineage (NCBI taxonomy): Eukaryota > Metazoa > Arthropoda > Insecta > Diptera > Glossinidae > Glossina > Glossina fuscipes. The sequence goes on along the minus strand of NW_024006202.1, from coordinate 1,515 downwards.
ATTATGATCACCAAAAGTGCATTTAGCACGACCGAGCATAGCCTCACGACAACCAATCAATTATTTATTTGTGAAAAGACTACAAAAAGCTTACTCGTAGAGCATGGATGCGATTAGCAGACCTTTATGGCGATGAATTTATTTAAACGGGATGGGCGTAACCTCGAGTTAAGCCACGTCTAACAGGCTTCAAATCTTGATGGAAATTTGACGAGTAGTTTGCTTTTGATGCTATGTAGGCGCTCAATAGAGAATAGATTGATAAGTCGACTTGTATTAGAAAGCCGGGAGGAAGAAATTCGCGACTTTGTTTTCCAAAGGTTTTGTGGAGAGACCTATAAGCCAACCGTATGTTTCTTTTCTTCTATCTCCGTTTTGCCAGTGATTAACTTTTTCTGTTGTCTCTCTTTCCATCACCCCTTGCTTTCTTCTCCATTATCTTTCGCCATATGGAGTAAGTTATACTAATTTCAAGCGTAGTAGATTGCAGCAGATGACGGACACAATCAATCAAACTGATGCATCAAACTTTTTTTGCTTCAGCAAGTTATTCTTCAGCACTAGAACGCACTATCAAAATTAAAAATTAGCTTCTTGTTCAGCTTTGCTTTAAGTTTGTGATTCAATTCCCAAATATCAATTCTTTGTTCTCATCTTCCGCTAACTTGATTTGTATCCTTATTTAGTGCCCTCTTTGCCTTACATTTTGATTTATTGACATATCCTAAGCGGTTTGTCTTTTTCTATACAAAGCTCCGCCTTTATCGCTTGACTATTAATAAACGAAAGTAAACGTTTGCCACAACACAGTCTGCCTCCCATTTTTAACGTACGCGTGCAATCAAGCATTTATCACTTTTCTGTTTTGGTGTGCGTCTCTCCCAGCGCATCGAGCGCATAAGTAATTGTTTATTTATTTATTATATGTTTGGCATATTATTTTGCTTCCTATCTACTTCCAACCTAGTGAATATAATTTGGTTTGATTGAAAATTTACAAGCGCTATACTGTGCGTATCTATAAGTTTCGAGCGTTAACACGAACCTTAAAAAGTTAATTCCCATCATGCAGCAGTGAAAGGTTTTCATGTGCTGTGTATCGAGGATTCGATCGAAAATACATTTTTCGCAAACATGCAGAGGAAACTACAAGCATTGAAAGTTGAGTCCCATATAGATTTCGTGATAGTGTATCCGAACTTGTTAAGGAAAAGAAATCATACTTGAGCTATCAAAGATTGTCTTCTCATCTTCAAAGTATACTTTGGAATACAATTCCATAAGCGCTACATCTTGCCAACACACACACATTTTCGATAATTGGCTAAAAGCCCTCAGATCTTACAGCGGATGTATACTTTGCCCTGTTACTGTTCCCTTCAAAAGACTTCCTTCCAAATACCAACCAATTGTACACCAGCGCTTCTCAGTTCGCCTCGAAGTTTTCGTCAGAATCTTCCGAACTTCTTCAATTCGGTCTATGGGACCCATATGATGATTTTCTAACACCGCATC
>NW_024006201.1:0-1822 GCF_014805625.2 Glossina fuscipes | reverse complement strand
CCGGAGAATGGGAGTAGATAACGGGAAAAATAAAAAAAAGCCACATAAGAATTTTTGTTCCTCTTTCGAAACTTTCCATATCATCTTGCAAAATCGCTCCTTGAGTCCTAAAAATTTATTGCGTACAATAAGACAATACTTCAAACATAATTAATAACACTACAGAACAACGAAATCCATTACGCAACTGTTTTTAGCATTTAAACCCATAGGAACATTGCTTTGGCTACATGACCACCGTGTGATACCCTTACATGGTGGAATTTTACAACTCAAGCTGTTTGAGAGAAGCAGCTCTTACACCTCTCTTCGCAAGCTGACAAAAGCGTGAGCGTCATTTAGAAACAGAACAAAGCAGCGTTTATGTAAGAAAAGCTTTTCAACCAAGATTATGATCACCAAAAGTGCATTTAGCACGACCGAGCATAGCCTCACGACAACCAATCAATTATTTATTTGTGAAAAGACTACAAAAAGCTTACTCGTAGAGCATGGATGCGATTAGCAGACCTTTATGGCGATGAATTTGTTTAAACGGGATGGGCGTAACCTCAAGTTAGGCCACGTCTAACAGGTTTCAAATCTTGATGGAAATTTGACGAGTAGTTTGCTTTTGATGCTATGTAGGCGCTCAATAGAGAATAGATTGATAAGTCGACTTGCATTAGAAAGCCGGGAGGAAGAAATTCGCGACTTTGTTTTCCAAAGGTTTTGTGGAGAGACCTATAAGCCAACCGTATGTTTCTTTTCTTCTATCTCCGTTTTGCCAGTGATTAACTTTTTCTGTTGTCTCTCTTTCCATCACCCCTTGCTTTCTTCTCCATTATCTTTCGCCACATGGAGGAAGTTATACGAATTTCAAGCAAAGTAGATTGCAGCAGATGACGGACACAATCAATCAAACTGATGCATCAAACTTTTTTTGCTTCAGCAAATTATTCTTCAGCACTAGAACGCACTATCAAAATTAAAAATTAGCTTCTTGTTCAGCTTTGCTTTAAGTTTGTGATTCAATTCCCAAATATCAATTCTTTGTTCTCATCTTCCGCTAACTTGATTTGTATCCTTATTTAGTGCCCTCTTTGCCTTACATTTTGATTTATTGACATATCCTAAGCGGTTTGTCTTTTTCTATACAAAGCTCCGCCTTTATCGCTTGACTATTAATAAACGAAAGTAAACGTTTGCCACAACACAGTCTGCCTCCCTTTTTTAACGTACGCGTGCAATCAAGCATTTATCACTTTTCTGTTTTGGTGTGCGTCTCTCCCAGCGCATCAAGCGCATAAGTAATTGTTTATTTATTTATTATATGTTTGGCATATTATTTTGCTTCCTATCTACTTCCAACCTAGTGAATATAATTTGGTTTGATTGAAAATTTACAAGCGCTATACTGTGCGTATCTATAAGTTTCGAGCATTAACACGAACCTTAAAAAGTTAATTCCCATCATGCAGCAGTGAAAGTTTTTCATGTGCTGTGTATCGAGGATTCGATCTAAAATACATTTTTCGCAAACATGCAGAGAAAACTACAAGCATTGAAAGTTGAGTCCCATATAGATTTCGTGATAGTGTATCCGAACTTGTTAAGGAAAAGAAATCATACTTGAGCTATCAAAGATTGTCTTCTCATCTTCAAAGTATACTTTGGAATACAATTCCATAAGCGCTACATCTTGCCAACACACACACATTTTCGATAATTGGCTAAAAGCCCTCAGATCTTACAGCGGATGTATACTTTGCCCTGTTACTGTTCCCTTCAAAAGGCTTCCTTCCAAATACCAACCAATTGTACACCAGCGCTTCTCAGTTCG
>NW_024006200.1:0-33767 GCF_014805625.2 Glossina fuscipes | reverse complement strand
GGTAAAGTTAACTCTGAGTGATTTCGGATTTGCTTTGGCATCTTCACATTTAGCATTAATTTACGACTAATGCTCCACTCACACTACGCACTTAAGTCTTCGAGATGTGAAAGTTAAGTGTAACTTTCGATAGGTGGCGTTAGTTTACAATTACCGAAACTACTATTTAATGATTGATATTAAAGCTAATCCTTCAATAGTTAACACTGCTCTGTTATTGATAACAGAAACATCAAAGTTCCTGGGATTTTATTACCTATTATTTTGGAGAATTTCCGACGTATCTTGTTATTTAGTTGTCTCTGCTATATTTCAAATGCCAGGAGATTTAATGAAATCCTAGTCCTAATATAGATATCGAAAGGCTTAGCATCCCCACTTACCCTCAAAATTGTAAGAGGTTAAACTAATATTGTCTCTCATAAATTCATTGATGCCTGCAGAGCCTGAAGAAAATTCATTTACTTAACTAAGCTGATGCAGTAACTCTATCTATTCCGTGCTTCGTGCTGCAAAGAGAACAACAACACAATAACAAGAACAAAGATAAACCCTTTCTTCACAACTGTGCTTGAAAACTAAGAAAAAAACACAAAGAAACAAAACACAATACAAACAAATAAACATAACTGACAATAGTGAGAATAATCAAACGTAACGCCGTGCCAGCACGTGTAAAGCATGCCTAGCCAGGACCCCGGACAATGAAGCAAAACACGAAACTTTTCTGTCACCTAAAAATTTGTAATCTCCACGGAAAGCAAGAAGAGAGGAGGTGTAATAGAAACAGTGCTATTGTAGGTGTATACGAAGAACTGATACTGCTGTTAATAAGTTGTTTGTTTCCTTTTTAAAAGTTTAGTTTAGAAGTACAATAAAACAAACAGCATTGAATTGAGGTTTTTCTTCGACAGTAACGTTAACAGCATTGCGTAGAATTTTTAAGAAGGTTTGCTTAGATTTAACATAATAACAACTCATCAGCATTCAAAACTTAGGGTTTAGGCTTAAGGCTGATAATCATTACACTGAATATTATTGCACGAACTTGCTTAAGGAAAAAATACTTCGGTTGTGTATTTTGATAGCAAATGCGTTCAACAACACCTGGAGGCATGCACCGGAAGTACCCTAAAGAATACGTGTCAATGCATTTAAGTGGGAATTAATTGAGAGAATCATTATTTCCACGCAATAAATTTTAAATATGTGCTGAAAAGAATTTTTCTAAAATATTTATTCAACATTGATTTTACATCTGGTCACAATATCTATAAGACCTTGCTTAAAGTGATCTCAATACGTCTATTAGTAGATGCTTCATTTAAAAAAAAAAGTTGAACTATGTTTCTCAGTTTGTCTCATCGTTTTACTTCGTCAGAATAGTTCCCTAGTACAAACATAGGTAGAAATCATGGGAGACTTTTATCACAGGTAGAAGTTAACCTCGTTTAAATATATTTAATTATAGATAGGATGCAGTTCGCCTATGAATTGTAGGAATAGTTAAGAATTGCCTTTCATACTGAGCAGAATGGGACCTTCAAAGACGAAAAGTGCGAAAGCTATATTCGCCTTATTTCCGTTCTCCGATCTGTGATCTCTACAATCTGAAATCTGTTTGTAGGCGGGCGGCTTTTTTTAACGCTGACTTTATGTTAAGCTGACCTTTTTGGTAAATATTTCTGTCAAATTGTTGTTTCAACCCCATCTAGAGGTCATTAGCTAAAGTGACTTTCCAATTTAGTTTATAGAAGGATCACGCCCATTTATACATAAAAGCTTGAGATGGTTGTTGATTCCCGCATATACCAAACTTAAGGTTAACAACTGTTGTAAATAGTGAATTAAAACTTTCTTCTTATTCTAAACGGGGTTGTCAAGGGTTAAGGCGTTTTAAAAATAGATTTTATAAATTTCAAATTTCGGAGGACGAGCGAACAGATGGACAGAACTAAAATGATTCAAGAATGAGTAGACTTTGCTTCTGATGATGAGCACACTTGTTCGAAACATTAGCAAATTACGCAAATCTTTGCTCAAAGGTCAGGTCCTTGAATGATTGTAGAAAGTTTTGAATCGATGAGAACACTTGTCACTTCCACGGCTTGGCCTTTCTTACGATTAGATGTCTTTGAGATGTAGCCGAACCAGACGACGCACCGCACTGATAGAAAGTTTGGAATGATATTCAAGAACTGGAAATATTCGTAATAAAAACCAAAGGATTTTTCAATCTTCAAAAAATATTTACTTTAAGTTTTATTCATTACTTTCTTATCATTTAAGTAAATTTACTTTTTCGTTCAAGAAAGTGTTGATAACATTGAGATCTTAAACTATAGTGTATTTAGCAAAATAATAAATTCATTTATTTACTTTGTTTTATACGTTCGCATTTGGGTAAAAACCAACAACAATTGACTAGAAAAGCAAACAAAACGAAACTGAGCAAAAACTTAATTTCTTTTAATATTTCTAACATTTTTTGTATAAAAATCACAACATTTGTGAGTGGAGATATATTGAACAACTTTAAAAATTTTATCGACATAATTTGAATCTACATTCGTTTAGTAATGCTATTGTTATTATATTATAAGGTTACCTTCGACTTTTTCTCGCAACAACGTCTCAAAAACCCGTTCGGATAAGAGAGGAATTTCTCGGATCACCTGCTTGTTAGTTAGTTTCACCAGTTGGTGAGGTGAAATCTACCCATGAATCATTCTTCACAAATGTGGTTCAAAGTCGTCTTTTTGAGTGTCCAATTTCGTTTCCGTGAACTTTTGGGAAAATTTCGCCCTGGTATATAAAATGGTACCAATGTCGACTTGAGTAAGACTTTAATCGTTCTAGTGACATGTCCACAATTAAGCGAAGTTGTTGTCAATACTCGAAAACTCTTTCTGTTCTTTCGTCAATTTGCAGCGATCATAATAATTCTGCCAGTGACCTTTCTAGAGTCCAGGCTTTGCATTTCGCAATGTTGCCTATGGGGCTAAAACAGATCCTCACATTTTTACGTTAAGCTTATGGCCTACTTTGCGCGCAAAGTATAGATAATGAAAAAATCTTCCAATTACGTGAAATTTTTATATGTGAGAACGCAATGAGTCAAAAACTAAACTCTCACGGCCATTGCACCCGTAGACATAGGTCCGAGATTATGAGCCTCATCCCTGTATTATTATTAAGGTCGCGGCTCACAAGGTCAATGGCTCCTCAAAAGAAGACGAACCCAGCAGCCTAACCTTTGACCAATTGGTCTGATTAACTTTTGCAGCATCAAGGTCAGACGTTACTAACTGCCTGCATTCTAGTCAAACGAAAGGATTTGTGCGTCGCACATTTAACCTGTAACGCAGCGGAAACAAAGTCGTTTTAGTGGAAGAAGGCGAATTCCTCATCAAAAAGCCTGATATTGTCTTTATCTAGAAACAACTCAGAAGATGACGAAGTACTTAATGTAATCACTACTGTGTTAATACTTACTTTTTATTCTATATAATTAGACTTACAATTATTTTTACACTTTCTCATTCTGTTGTCCATTTTAGACGGATCATTAAAGATAAATAAATTTCGTTCTATTCGATTTGTACTTGTTTTTAAAACAGACCTTACTTCAGCGTGTCTTCTCTTCAAAGAACTGTTTCCCTCCATTCGCCTGAGGGTTTCTCGCGTTCTCATACATAACTTAAGCGTCGCTGGGAGTATCGTTTACGCTCTGAATTCGACTTATTGCTGCTGAAGTGACCCAAACTAGTGCTCATGGCCGATTCACAAGCTAATTGTGTATGATTAAGATGTTCACCCATTATGAAGGAGCACGTCGGTACGGCTAGTAAATAACGTCTTAACTGTTGTTTAAAAACGGCTGTAGTCAGAGTATAAAGTATAGGATTTAAAGCCGAGTTCACAGGTAAAACTAATACCGCCAGCCAAGCATATAGAGCCGGAGATATGGAACAGCCTGGAAGGATTAAATATATCCCGAAAAAAAATAATAAAAAGACTTTTTTCGCATTTAAGTAAACACCACCTGATAATGCGGCCAATTTCACCACAATTATGGGCAGCCAACAAGCACAGTCGGTGGTTATGATAATCGCAAATCTGCTCAAGTTATCGAAAAGCAAAAAAAAAAGAACATATTTATCAAGGTTTAGTTGCTTTGAATACTTAAAATTAATTTTTCTTTGTAGTCGGCTGTAAAATATTGCTTGCTTACCTGGTAGCTACGACACTTTCTCGTCCACTTATAGTGCTACGCATTCCGCTGCCAGAATCTCGTATGGCTTGCAACATACGCACATAAGAAATTAAAATAAAAACCAACGAAAAGGTATTGATGCAGATAAACAAAACTGCGGAATATTCCCAACCCTAAGCGATAAATAAAAAAAGTAAGAAGAAAAATAAAGTAAAATACCTATAAAGAATGAAGTAAGTGACATTGAGATTTTTGCGGAAATCGATAAAATATTAAGGATTTCACTTGAAACTGACGTTCTTTTGTTAATCAATTTTATCTTCAGCGTACACACACTATAGGGAAGGAGCTCATTCTTCTGAACCACTAAAATTTAAATCGTTCCAATCTTCTCATGGAGAGACTATGAACGTAAAACCTCCACTGACTTCGCTTGAGAGAAACTCGGCACAGACGAAAAAAAATCAAATGAGTTCTGTGGGGCTACTTAAAACTAGTTTTGGTCAGGTCCAACATCCTGAAATATGCGTAGCTCAAGATCCCTAATAAACATAATTATAAAAGGAAAAATATGCATTTCTTTCTTTTTTATTTCCGCACTAGAGCCCGAGTAGGCAGAAGATCTCGGCTGACAACAAAACGGTCGCGGATCCTCGAATCTCAAGTGCGGTATCTTCTTCAATAAAGCCGGAAAGGGAAAAAGCGCCTAAAATTGCTAGAAAGACATGCGTCGTTTAAGGCGGGGAAGGCGTAGGCGCAGGCGAAAGTCTGCGAATTTTCATTCCTTTGATCTTAATCTCTTAAATGTCTTCTGATTTGGTTGGGCAGTCATCACCTAACTCGATTACGAGCCGCTTTTGTGATGACTACAAATATCGGACACACCTTCAATGTTAACAAATCCACTCTCTGACGTTTTTTTGGCGGAAGTTTCTCAAGTACTTTGAATTCTAGAGAGAACCGTGAGAACCCTCGATTTTCCAACGACTTCGATTTTGCCTAACGCGGAAGGAGGACTATGTACCCATAGCATGATTTCTTTGTGGGTCTGGGAAGGTACACATACCCGTGGGCACTGAGTGATGCAAGATTCATTTTAGATGTCTCCGAATACCATGGAGCTTTACTCCACTCCAGGTGCACAAGTAAAGCGTTCGCAAGATTTACTTCAATAAAACGGTTTAGCTTAAATCAGTGATGTTTTTAGTTCGCTTAGATGGATAACAGAAAAGAATTAAGTTCCAGCGGAATTGTAAACAAATAAATTGTTGCAATATGACAACAGCAGCATCGACCGCACATAACGGAATGAAATTTACGTAAAACCATAACAAAGCCACTCAGCTCAATTGTCGAAATCTCAGGTTTCCTGTCTCCCATCGTGACATATATTTAAACTCTCATTTGCTAACTAACTCATCATCCATATGCACTACGAGCACGCTTACCTTGGCATAAGGATCATGGATATGCAATGACAAGCATACACCGTTGGTGCCATAAAAATGTCGTCCAAAATAATCGAAAGGAAACAATGGAGCTGCTGCCAATACAAATGATATGCTCCATAGCAAGAGTAAACGCACAACCATTCTGAAAAAAAAAGCAAAACAGCCAAAAGTAACATTTGGTTTAAGTGCACGCGAGTTAAAATCAAATATTTTTGTCGTTTAGTATTGTAATTGTTGTTGCTGTTACTTGTCCCATTGTCGTTATGTTTATCAGATTAACGTAGAAGCGTTCTTGCAAATTGACATCTATGTGGCAGTAGTAGTGGCAACAAGAGCTTCATATGAAATGAATGAGAAATGAAGGCAAACCAACCGATGTAATGGTGAGGTGTTAACGCACTTCATATAGTAAATGGAAGGGGGAATGGAAGAACGAATTTCCCACTAAATGCAATATTTTTTTATTTTCGAATCGGTAAAGTTGCAACTTTCATATCAAAGTTCAGTCTTATACGTTTCTCTCGATGGAATATTCGTTCATATATTATTTAAAGTGGAACATATCCCTGGCCGCAGATGGACTCGGACTTTATGCTTGAATTCATCCCCTTTATCAGCCTTATATTCAAAGTCAATTATAATCCGCGAAGTCGATGGTATTATGAACAGTTTGAAAAAGGTCAGTCAGGTAGATAGAATTGCTTTAATGACGAGACTCGTCTCTGAAGAAAAGGTTTTCTTAACATTTTCTGAAAACATCTAAAAGCCCAGAGCCAGCAATGTTTTGTTTATCCAATTGTATCGAAATGAAATATACTTGGAATTACCTTTTATGGCCACTATCTCTAGTTTGTAGTGGATTCATTACTGACATTAACCGATCGTAGGTGACCAGTGTCAACAGCAACGTCGACGATTGGCAACTGAATGTACTCAAGAATCCTAGGAAAATGAAAATAAATACAACAAATTCAAGGTAGAATTATGTAAATATAGACAGAGAGAAATAGTGACTCACCCGAAAATGCACACAATGCGCTGTGACGCCAGGACTCTTCATACACAATATATTCGCCACGGAAATTGATATCGGCACAAGCGATTATGGCCAAATAAATGCCCATAAGAAAATCACTCGCAGCCAAGTGTCGCAGATACAGAGAATGCTCGACGTTGCTTCGTGTCTTATATAAATAACGACCCAGCAATACCAACAGATTACCGACAATGGCGACGGACGCCATCACCCATACGCTGCTCCACACATTAAGGAAGATATCAACCAAAATGGAAACAAAAATAAATGTCATGGTTTTTGGTAAACAGGTAGGTAATCTCTCTAACACCTCGCAGGCATTTATTAGACTAAATGAAACTAAATGAAAAAAATAAAATTATATAATAAATGCATAGCGGTTGCAAGGAAGACGTCCTTGTCGTGACAGCACATTTCATGAGTTGTCAGTACGTGTGCATGAAATATTTCCTTTTAAAAATTTCAAAGACATTTTTCGTCTTCTAAGCTAATCGAGAATTCGCAACAACATAACTTGTATAAATTAAGCGTTCATGGAAAACACATTTGCCAAAAACTTGTAGAAATAAATATAAACCGAAATACAAAAACAAAAATAGCTCAGGTTTGTGATTTGAAGTTAAAAGTTCTCTTCTTCACATTCCGTTTTATTTCCTGTCCGACTGGATTATTGAAAAGTTTTCCGTGTTTTATTTTCTTCTTTTTTTTGTGCTCTGCTTTTTTGTTATCGGCGTGCGGTTTGCTTTCTTACGAGGCGGGCCAAAACAATTTGGCTTTCATAACAAGTAAAATTTAAAACAAAACGAAAAGAAAAAAATGATAAATTCTTCGAGTCTAATTAATGGATGCGTGTGGTGTCTGGGCGGCGTACCACCCACAGACTCCTCGCACACAAGTATTCATTCAATATGACGGCAAGTGCCTACCTGCCCCTCAATATGGGATTATCCAATAAATGATAGGTGCTGCTTATACCATCACCGTGCGGTTCACATACTCGTACATGCAATGCCGCCCGACACAAGTGAAACCACGAGAAATAACTGAACAGAGATTAGTTATTCCGGTTTTTTTGTTGTTGTTTTTTTTCAGAAAAATTAAAATTTATTATTATGAGTGTGCTTGTTATTGTTGTTGTTGTTGGTGTTGCTGTTGAAACTGCAGCTTGCTGAACTACTTACATATAATTTAGGTTCGTTAAATTTTGTAAAACTCTGCCATCCAGCGAACGAAACTCGTTATCGGTCAACAGCAATGAGGTGAGGTTTTCCAAACAATCAAAGGCATGTACATCAAATATACGCAGTCGGTTGTCATTCAAATGCCTGTAAAATAAAGAAAGAGAGAACGCGATATGCGCTTATATTCCTCTAATTTATGTTAGCTTCAAAGTTTTCCTAAACTAGCTTTTTAGACGAATGTTGAGAAATCATCAAATTTTTATTCGGCGGTGGGTGACTGCAGCAAATGAAATCATTAACACAACAATGATAAAAAAAATTGCATCAAACTTTCATTCAGTATTTGTTATATAAAGCTTCATATGGTTTATTTTTTTAGGTTAGGTTATAACGACGTCGAACGCGATCATTTCATTGCAAAATAGTTGACGTTTCAACAGCACATTTATTAAATTTTTCCAAATAATCCTCAACGACTTCACGGACGTTTACGTAGAGTGAACTCTTGAATGTTTTGTGGACAGTGCATATGCAGTTCTCTACTTTCCTACACCAATGGCGGAGAATGAAGCAGTTGTAGGCAAAACTTGAAGGATTGCTCGGAGTTGGGTTTGGATTGCAGCTGAGCTGGGGCGACGTAACCCGAGTGGGAAAACCCTATTACGTTTTGTAAGGACTAAAAGAGTTGACTTATTGGTGTCGTCCAGGTGTCCGGGTTCACTTGGCAGTAAATCACGATTAGAATATTGCCCTGCCTTCGTAACTATAAACTGTTTCCCACGCAAAGTATCCGTACCGGACAAATAGGTGATCGCATCCGTTTTCAGTTCGATAACCTAACAATGGCATAACACTGCAGATAATTTATCTCCAAAACGAACAAAAGGAAATTCTTATGAACAATTTGTTGAGGCTCACTCAACTTACGTCCATTATGACCCCGCAATCCTTATAAATTCATGTACAATAAAAGGAAAAATTCCATCATCAAAACAAACCTGATACTTTTTCCTCACAGTTGTCGTAAACTCAGCTTTAGGTACAAACTCATAAGTAACTTTTCTTTTACCCCAAAATGCCTAATAATTTTGCAGTTCACGAAATATTCGCCGCGAAACGAAATTTTTGTTTTAAAATATTTTCAAGCTTCGGTGATGGATATGCGAACTTTCTTTAAAGGCTATATTAATAGTCTTTGTAAGTGTAAAGAGAATAATATATCCTTGACTTCCTCTATTACATGCTTCTTAGAAACATAGTATGTAAGTATGTATATTCTATGCATTCTATTTATCCGGAATGAAATTATTTTCTTTTCTCCTTCTCTTCCTATTCGTATCGTCTGGAAGTTTATGCATATCATTAGCGAAAATTTGCTGTATAACATCATGTAACACTCGCGAAGACATCCGACACACAAACGTTGCATATCATTATTTATAAAAGGTTTAAGCATAACAATCGTCATAAGAAAATTTAAAATTTCCTTTATTTGTTCGTCTTTAAGAATAAATGACCTGAATACCTATCCTTTCAATAGTATATAAACGGAGTAAACCGCTCAAGATGTTGAGATGAGATTGCCATTACTATCTCTGATAAAATCACGCTCTGCGCTCCGTAGGCATAGGCCACATTGGAATGGAATCCGTCGAAATCAGCATAGGAGATGTTAACGCTTATGCGAGTTTTACAGATGAAAGATGGACATGGCTGAATCGATTTGATAGCTAATCAATACTGACAGAGTGTTGAAGCATATTTCTCACAACACATGTCTACGGAAAATCTTCAAAACCCGATTTTAATCCATCGACTGCCTATTTTCAATGTTTAAATACTAGAAGGTGTTGCTTAGTGAAAAAGTTTTTGAATTATGACATGGCTTAGTATACTTTTAAGATTTCGTAGTTAATATGCGTCGCGTGTATATGCACACACGTTCGTGCATACATAGAGATATGAAACTTTTCTTGCTTCATATTTTTTCTTTTTATTACTACGATATATAGAGATTAAATTGCATGCCTTTGTATCTAACTTACTTTGTCGTACACATATATGTATATATATATATGTATATATATATATATATATATATATATCAGATATATTAGAGTGAGTGTATATATGTTAGAAGCGTTTGCAATATTTATGCCCAGCAGTTGTTATTCGATAAGGAATTTTATTCAACCATATGCTTACATGCATTGTACACATATATTATATATATAAATATGTGCATGTGTACGTGTTTTATATAAACACAATAAATGATATGTTTTCCACTTCTTCTATGTTTAAATATAATAGAACTTTAAATTACTCCAGTAACACCGATTCGTCTATATACACATAGCTGACTTAATATAAGTCTATATAGATATTTTTAGTTTTAATAGCTCGGTAGGTGTACGGTTAGTAAATAGGAAGGTTAAGCCTCAGTTGCTTATAATATTACGAGAGTTTCATAAATTACTCAGTCAAGTTTTGCTTGTTTTTTCCCTTTGTTCACATCAGATTTTTTTTCAACTTTTCCCCATTTACATAGAAATTGATTTTCTATACAAAGTATAATTTATTTTAGTTTTGAAGCGGTAAAAAAATGCAAGTCGTGAAGAATTTGTGTATTGAAATCATAAATCAGTGCAACTGAGCAAAGAAAATAAATAAATGCGAAGCTTTAGCAAAACATCATCACTGGGGATTGATTTTTACGATTAATGCGTCTGCAGATCAATTTTTCAAACACACAAATATGTACAGAGGCAACGTAATAAACAAGAATGAAATATTTTACAGCAAAAGTCATAACACAAACTTAAAACACGAAGCACTCGTCGTCCACATCATGAAATATATTGAATATTGTTCCAGATGCAGTCGAGAAACGTTTCAATTTATAATAAGCTGTAAACTCTTTTCAAGCTCTTTGAATACTTGGTCAGGACAAAAGTAAAAAATCAATTACGTACGCAGAAGCCAGTTCCAGACTCTCCATATACATATATATATACATTCCCGATGCGTAACAAATGGTGAACCGATCTAGGTACACAGCGGTGAATAGAATGCTTGCCAGGCAGGCAAATACGGAGAAGTGTTCACAATAAGATGAAAAGTCAAAGGGATGGACAGACCAAGAGATTAATGCACGAAAAGTTGAAAAAAGAAAAGTATCTGGAAAAGCGAGCGAGGAAATGGAGGGAACGACAATGAAGGAAGAAGTGAACAGCACGGCAGTCGGAAAGATAGAGAGAAAGAAGCTTGAGAAAGCGGGGGTGTAAGCGATAGCGGGGACACAGGCTAAAAGACAATTGAACGGAAAGGGCAAGAGAACGAACGGACAGATGGGCAAACATGACGAAATGCACTTGAAACCCAATATAATTCTAAAATATAAATAAATTATGAGATCTCGGACAATTTTTCTTCTTCTTGAATTACATAAGTTGCGCGAAGCAGTCAATATATATTGATTTGTTCTTAATGGTTGTGAAAAGTAGAACTATTTCAATATATTTCCTAGGGACACACATTGTTTCCACAGGACATTGGTTCCGCTCGTTGGTTGGCCCATTGTACAATAAACTTCCTTTCGCTCTATATGCACAATCGGTGCACATAGTTATTATTACATCAACTCATTCATAACATCATCGATTTATTTAAAGTAACTCCAAAGTACTTGATGTCATACACGAAATATATATACAAGAAAATTTGCGCATTAACACACATACACACTCGTAAGCGGGCATTTATAAACATGTGCACTTACTTGTTATCGTTATAATGCATTCATAACATGTAACACGTATAACAATGTAATTGACTGTAATAATAATGATAATAAGGAAAATAAAATTCTACGGACGAAATGTGCTCAGAAGCAAAACTGGTAACAATTCGCAAAATGGTCAACAATGCAATAAAAAGACAATTTGCTAATATCACAACAGCTTTGCAGTTAGGAATGCTAACAACTGATTGGAAATATACATTGAACGCTGCATTTCAAGAAAGAGCTCAACGGTACGACTTTTCTTTGTATTTTCTACTATTATTTGTTTTTTTTTTAATTTTTAAAAAATTATAATTTACGTCCAAGAAAAAGTTTAAATACCTTATGTATATATATATATATATATATATATATATAAGCTTACTAACACATTACAGAACACCGACCATTTGTCGTGCCCTTCTTAGGACTGTCGTTGGAAATCCGCACTTGTGGAGATGGCTGCGCATCTCTTACACCAAGCTTCGAATTTTTTTCCGAATTATTTTACTGAGTCCGTATCAATACCAACCCTATGCTTTATATTCAATAACTCGGTCATCTTTGAAGTGAGAAGACTGTCTATGAACTCTTTGATGTCCGCATGTTTGGTGATTGGAAATAAGTACAGTTGGCCTTTTAAAAGTTTTAAGCACCCAGTGATTGTAAACACATGTAACACAGCTGTCACGATAGCGTACCCCTAGACAAGCAGAAAATTAATTCAGAGAGCTGCCTGTTATCTGTTAAAAATTTGCAGGACATAGACGCAACAAGTCACGTATGTGGGCGGTTGACCGCCGATCAGCATGACTTGGCTTTGAAAAGCTCGAAAAATCTATCGAACCCTCTATCAATTAGTTACCTAGTATGCCTACAAAGTATAAGGAATTCCACTGCTTTTGGAATCCTTTTGGTAGTGAACGCAATTTGCTTAGCATTTTAATCTCTGCAGTGGCACGCGCAGGAAAGCGGTAGCTTTGTTAGTTTTCACAAGATCTTTGGCTTTACTGCGTGTCACTTTATAGATGTCCTGAAAATTTACATTTGAAATAAACAAATTCCCAAAAAAAAATTGATAAAACAAAACTTAAAAAACAAATGTAAAATATAAGATTACAAGCAGATACCACAGCTTCCTGTAGATTACAATAAAATAGCATGGGACATATTGTATCGCTTTATATAATTTCGAGAAGACATCGAGCTGTCGTAAGTTGAAGGATTCATCGTAAGACAAACACAAGTGGATAAGTTACATATGGTTCGAAGCGAATTTTAGACACCTGTGTCAACCAAGCGTATTCACCTTAAACTGGCCCTGATTATAAAAATTCACACTAACTCGTTTCTATTCTTTCAAGATTCCGCACTAAACGATCGTAAGCCGTATGCCTTTCCTAAGTGTAACTATGACAATCTATTACAAATCTATTTAAAACTCCTTTACTCAGTAACGAAAAGAATGAAAGATAAATAAAAAATTAATTTTACAAAATATTTAACATCATCATAATGAAAATACTTACAATCCTTGCAGCATATGTAGTCTACAGAAAACTCGTGCTTTTAACTCCGTCAACAAATTGCCAGCTAAGAATCTACAAAGAGCGATAAAGAAAAAAATATAAAGAGAAGAAAAAAATAACAAAAAAAGGATTTTTTTTATTATAAGAAAATTTTCTTCGTATTAAATACGACTCATAAAACAAACAAGAACACGAGCATTAACAACTATGGCAAGAGTAAGAATAGTGTTGCAGCGAACAATATAATAATATAAGTTACAGCAGTAGTAGTAGTAGTAGTAGTAGCAGTGGTAGTAACGATAGTTAGTAGTATTAGCAGTAGTAGGAGAAACATTTATGGCATTAGTAGCAAAACGAGAAGCACAAGAGCAAATTTGCTCAAGGCTGTGATGAATAATTTTTATAATGACGATATCACTGTCTCCCGCAATCACTAATGACAATTGAGCGCTTCTCAGAGTGAATTGTTATAATCACACTTTGGCGCCAAGTACAAGAGATCTATGTATTAGTCTAACAGCTCTATCCTGGCATTGCGACCAGTCACTACCAGTCACTAAGAGAAAGCGATATTTTTTCTGCTTATAGTCTTTGCGACTTTGTATCAAATTTGTATTCTCTGGTAGTCTGGTACTCTGGTACTCTAGACCAGCAGACAGAATAAACTCCTCATTTACCCCTCATATTACAAAACAAAGTTTTTATGCCACAAAAATCAGAAGCAATTGCTTGTGGCTTCATAGCCTGCGACTTCTTTGTGATGTTGCTTAGAATATGTCCGTTAGTAAGCTTAGCTCCACTACACACTGTAATCGTAAACTTCAAAAATACGCAAAAATTTATTTCATTCTTGTCTTGTACAGAAAGTAGTGACCGAAAGCCCACAACGCCAGTGAAATCTCAAAAGCGGTAGAGTTTACACACTTCTGCTGGACTACGGGCGTCACCCCCTATCTCTTTCTCTTTCCTTACTTCTCTCTGGACGTCAATCACGTCCCGACCAGATTAGACAACCCCTCGGTAATATTTCATACTAAAAAAGAAAGATGTCGTGGAGCATTCCTCCTTTCGTTCGTTCGCAAATACCTCAAGCAATTAATTAAAACCTGCAAGTTATGTCGAGATATTAAGAAATTACTTATGATAGTTTAACTCTCAAAAGTTGGAAAAGGAATGCGCTTTCTATGGGGAGAATGCCTTAAAGGAAAGCATCCCCATATTGCCAAACTACTCCGTACACTCACCCAGTCAACACTAACGTCAGTAAACTCAGAGTTGATGATGCAAATACTGACTCATCAACCAATGGCTTTCAAGCCATTTCTCGTTTTGCACCATGAGCTCAATTTTTGCCACGACCCATTTCAACATAGCTTTGCTGAACGCATGTCAACTTTTCAGAAGTACATTGCTTTCGAATTGAAGGGTTGTAGGAATCTTCACCCAAAAGTTAGTTCAAAGTTTTATTTTCTTCACGCGGAAAACGCACGTAACTATATACAGCTCTCATAAGACACTACGTGACAGCGTGAACAAATCATGTCTGCGACGGTGTATTACCTTTCATACGTTAGTTTGCTTTTCCTGACTAGAAGGGTTTAATGATTTTAAAAAGCCAGTTAATTGTATTTATAGTCTCCCTATCTGAGGTCACTTTAAAAACACATGACCCCTTCGTAGGTGTAACGCATAGTTCTACTTAAATCTTAGATCGTTTCGTTGTGTAAGACAAACTTGACAACATTTGCCGCCATTCATCTTAACACTGCGAACACTGACATGCACTTTTGTATCAAGTTTTGTTCTAACATTATCTGCTCGTCAAGTCAACTGCATGCAAGAGAAGTGCTTTTTTACACGAAACAAACGCAGACGATAACGCTTGTAAGCTCTGAATATTTATAAAAGACAAGAAAAACAACAAATCTCCTAAACGCATTCAAACGCCACCACAACTGCTTCTTCTCCGGTTTTGTATACTTACAAATGCCGTAAACGTGGCATTGGGAATGATTGCTATGCAATGTCTTCAATGCGATTATGAGCGAAAGACAATGTCTGCAGACTCGCAAGTAATGGAAACATGCCCGGGCGGAGTTGACGTATTTGATTCTCATTAAGATAACTGCATCGAAAGAAATTTTTCAATGGATTAAAAAACATTAAGCAAAATATTAATTAAATTAAAATTTGAAACCGCTTCAGAAATTTATTTTATAAATTTATTGTTATTAGAAAACTTTTATAATCTCCCATAAGCTTTGTAAGCTTAAGGTCGGTTAAAGTTACTTAAAATCGTTTGTAATCTCTTTTAGCGACGTAGGACGCATAAATTGTTGCTCATACTCACAGTACTTCCAAACTTTTCAAGGGCTCAAATACTTCGGCTGCAAATGTTTCCAAACGGTTGCCGCGTAAATCTCTTTGTAAATGAAAAAATATCTCATTTTGCATTTAGTGAATTTAATTAAATTTTATAGTTGACGTTAGACTTACAATTCCACCAAACCAGTCAAGTGTAGGAAATCATAATTGTGCAGTACATTTAACTGATTGCCCGATAAAATTCTGGAAAGCACGAAACAAAGTCAAACAAATGTAGGAGAAAGAGAAAGAGAGAGAGAGAGAGAGAGAGAGAGAGAGAGAGAGAGAGAGAGATAGAGAGGGAGATGTAATAGCTTATTAAACTACTCCGCCTTGTGCCCCTAAAGATATTATTAAAGTATATTTTTCCAATTATTGTAAGTCAGAACTACTGAGTTAAAAAGTAGTGAACAATGTTTATTTGACAAGTGATCAATAAACAGAAAACACATCACGCAATCAGTCTTCTGCCCGACTCATACATTCACTTTTGACAGACTCATGTAATTTATGGAGGGTAACAACCTTCGTAACATATCTTTCATATGTCTATAACGAATCAACATTTTGTACACTTCTTCAGTCAAATGATGCTTTGAAGCGTATGGAGTAAACAAACGTCCTATTACATCCAAGAGATCGGATGCTTTTACATGGGATGAATCCTAATACTGGGCAAAAGTGTTTCCAACAACTCTCCATAGTAAGGGGACCGTGCAGCTTTGGCAAATTATTTTGTTGCTTGATGCATTTTGCCAAAAAAGCACACACCCATTGTTTTATATTTTCACTCTGAAATAGTTTGTGCTCTACGTTCCCTTGTGGTTCGCTATTTGAATTATTTCTCAAAAAGAGCATTTTAAACAACTCCGACAGTTTTGCTTACTGGAGCTTGAGTTAAATCGTTTCAACAGAGTTGAGTTTACTTTTTATGGAAAGGCGCCTAAGCATAATGCGATGGTTGATGTTGTCTTCTAGCAAACAGTGTATGGAAATACACTTAACACCCAGAAGGACTCAGGCCGAATTTTTCATTTCATTTTCTGAATCGATTCAGACTTGTCTGTCCATCTGTCCGTCCGATAACCGTTCGTGTATTCTTGAGTTCAACCTAACGGGCGCAATTTTGAAGATACCATTATCAAGTACACAGGTTCAGTGACGTATCTCGGCCTAAGGACGGTACTGGGCAGTGATGGAAAATGAATGCGATCGGACTACTTTTGCGCCCACCGCCCATATAGCGTTTTATCTTAAATAAGCCGGTTTTTGAAAACAAATTACAATTTTCGAAATATTTCGCCAAAAATTGCTAAACGATAGTGTTTCGCTTTCTAAATTGATGCGAAAAATCCGATTCGACAAAGCGATCTTTTGGAATCCTCTCTTCTATAACCAATCCTGCGTAGGCTAAACTTTGCATGGGGGAAATTAATCCACGATAATAGTTTTACTTAAAAATGAAGTGAACTAAAAATGAAAACTATAAACCTAATTCCCGGACATCATTTCATGTTTGAGTTCTGTTGGAAAAGGTGTAATTTTGAAAATTTCATAATGAATATTTGTCCGTAATAGCAATTAGGCGCAAACATTAAATTTACAAAGTTTGGACCTAGTCGGTAGACGGTTTTGGGCACCCTCCAATACAAGCGTCTGTAACCCTTTACAGGAGAACACAATATCATTATTTGTGTATTAGCATGAAAATCAATAAAGTGGAGTAGAGTGTTTAACGGTCGGTCTTATTCGACTACAACAATTTTGCTTTCAGTTACAGTTTAGTTTGCACAGCGTGCATATGCTCATGATCACTAGATGATCTTCAAATTCTCGACTACATGTCACCCTGTTCGTCGAACATTTTGTGTGGAATCTCATGACCATGAAAATAGGAGGTGGGCGGCAAGTCAATGGAGAATTTTTACAGTCAAGCTCTTCACTTCTTCGTTTGATTTTATGCATCATTTCTTTATCTTTCCTCCGTGTTGTACCACACTGTTCCATGTTCAATCTCTTTAATAACAACAACAACAAATCGAAAACTTTTCAACCATCAAAAACACTCACGCCTTGATAAATGGAATTTTCATGGCTTGTAAGTAAACAAGACCACAAAAAACTTCCTCTGTCCATTGTTCCACAAGTAAAATTTCTCCACAAGTTACTTCTGTCTTCTTCTGTCCCCAGAAGAGTATGCAAAGAAATGTTTTCCTTTCCTTTGGAATTTGCTTTGACATGTATGGCAAAAGTAAATTATTATTAAGATTGTCGTTGTTATTGTAATTGTTATTATAATTGTTGATCTTTGTTGGTTTTATTAGTTTTCTCTTTCTCTTCGAAGTTAAACAACCGTACGAAGGAGTAGGCGGAGGAATTAAAAACTATTGTATTTTATTGTGCGAGTGCATGTATTTTAAATGTAAACAAAAGGATTGGTTAGCATTTGAAATCGCAACGATGGCACGACCACGTTTGTGCCTGCGTATGATGGAATGCATGCGTACATCAAATACATTCGTGTAAATGTCAGTAAGCAAAGCAGTAAATGTCAGTTGTGCACATTCACAAGAAATGCTTTATGCGGGAAACCTTAGAAAGCAAACGCTGACAAAGGGAAGACAACAACAACATTATCAGCAGCAAACGTAGCCATAATATGCAAAAATATCATAAAATTGTAAACTTGAAAATTATTTTGAATAAAACCGGCAATAATACCAGAGGACGCATGAAGGCGAAGACATTTGATAATGAATAAAAAATTCTAGTTAAACCCAGTATCGTCATAAGATGTTGGTATGCTGAGGTCATCAATGAAAATGAACGTTCGGAACGTTATCCACGAAGGTTATCAACTTGCAGGAAAATAACTGTGTCGGTACCGTTTACGACTGGTGCTGAAACTATAGATCTCGGTTGATATAATACCCAATGAATAGATTTTGACATTTGAACTCATAACACCATCTCATGAATAAAAGGGAATGACTTTCTGAGTTTATCGGACATAACTCCCTAGTTGCGGTAGATCTGATGAGAGCGTCGTCTTGTAGTTCTTCGAATGCTTCAAAGCTATAGCATTTCTTGGAAACCAATTGGCGCCGATCGTTGTTTGACCATTTGGTTTATATAGAGGGATAAATGTCAGTTGACAAGAAACGCTCATGAAGTGCATATGTCTGCACTACACTTACACTCCTATACTTTTCAAAAATATATCAATCTATCTACATCGAATCGATCGGTAATAACATGGAAAATAGAGAAGAATAATAATTAAAACCCGATTGCCTCCTATTGACTGTTAACGTATCTGATGAGCTCTTCTTTCTCCCAACCTACGAACTCAATTGAACGTCAAATCGATCTTCTGTTATTTTTTTGATGATCATCAAAGTTGAAATTTATGCTCAATGTTGTTAACGTGGAAATCATGTTGAAAGCATACAGTCGCGCAAGACCGACTTACGCTCATCTATTTCTTTATGTCTATTTTTAAAGTAAAATACCATAAATTAGACATTGTCCACATATAAAGGCTTGTTGTTCGTGAGAACCCTGATGTGCAACAAAAGAACAGAGCTACAGCAAACCACATTTATATGTTAATTCATTGTTTTATACCAAATACCAAGGAGTACACTTTGCTGGTATTCTAAGGTTTACATTTTATAACCAGCTTTATATGGGTAGGAATTTAAAGGATGGCCCCAGCCCCTTCAGATTTTATGATTTGTTTAATAAGGCAAAGCACATTTTTTGCACGAGTTTTTATCGACAAAAATCAAAAATGCAAATTTTGTTCACGTATCATGTCATGTTCTCAAAATCAGGCGTCGTATAGAAATCAGTCATAGAGCGTTGGTGCTTGAGCGACAACAAATTATTATAACTACTTTTATCAAAATATCTGAAAGGCACGATCTGTACGTTGAAAAATAAATAGACATATACTGGCACCGGACGGACGGACAGACAAACAAAGACACGGACGTACACTTTTAAGTCTATTCGAAAAATGATTTAAAAGATGAGTTTATCTCACCTATCAACACCTTCGTGGCGTTGCGTACATAAACACAGGCTATATATACCTCTTACTATAAGGGGTGTAGGAGATAATAAAATCACTTCGCTATTTTCCCTCATATTCTTATTATTTGGAAATGAAAGAATGCCCCAAGTCAACAAGAGTAGAATTTATGTTTTATCAATGGATTAGAGGTCAGAGTTCATTGAGAGAAATTTGAAACCACTCTGCTGGATACTGTTTTCTATAAATTCTTAAATTTGTTTACTCTTTCGCTGGCTTTAAATTGGTTTGCATGACACTTTTTCTTTTTGTTTAATTTCATTCTAAATAATTAATTGTGTACACTTTTGACCTGCGTGGAGGCGGCTTATTACGCCACGTCGCAAGTCATTAATTTACAGCATACTCTGTCGCGCACACGTTACCTTTATCAACTTAATGGCAGAAAACAATAAAATAAAATTAAATTTCACATTATGATTACATTATGTACTTTATTGAAATGAAAAAACATTTTTCATTAACGATTCTCTTATCGGGAGATCTTTGAGGTGTCCAACCAACAACAATAACACGTCATTATAATGACGTCGACAGGCAAACAGCGGCAGCAGCAGCAACGACAACGTCGCGTATGATTAATATTAATTAAGGTTGTGATTTCGTGCAAAAAAAAATAGAAAAAATCGAGTTTGCATCCTCCCCATGCGAATGCTATCATGTTATGTGTTGACATGATTAACGTTCGTTTGTGTCGTGTGCACAGAGTATAACTTTTGTTTGAGATAAGTTTTATTTTTTCTACTTTTTTTACACGTTCTTTCCATTCTCAAATAGAGCAAAATTGATTCGGTTAAAATTAAATAATACTACAATGCTAGCATGAAACTGTGTAGGAAACCCCTAAAGAACTTTCATCTTGCTTTCTTCACTTAGGCAGTGTATTCCAACACTGCGCCCCGCCTTTTTTTTATACTCTACACCACTTGCGCTTCAAGGGTGCATTAGACGATCAAAAAGGTTTTATAAAGTACTTTCGAACTTTAAACTTATCAGCTGAGAAATATGAATCTTTTAACTTTGATACGTTTAAATGTGTGTGTCGCGTGTATCGCGTAGGGCCTGAAATCGTCAAATCTACTACGTTATGTTGTCCATTATAAACACAACATAGAGAAATTTGTATGTGTTTTAGCATTAGTGTGTATATATCACCTGAGGTAAAGTCGTATTAGGTCTGTGCGACTACGAAGGGCAAGTCTATCTCAGGTCAGTCCTCGGGTTTTGTATTCAACCTACAAGTCGTAAGTGTCAAGACATTTCGATGAAAATTTCTCGGAATCAAGGACCAACGCTATTGAAAATAATCTGGAAGGGACATTTTCACGAATACTCCTCCTGCTAAATGAACAAAGGGTATTTTGGAATAAGGTTTCATTTTTGGTGTTTTATGTAAATAAGTGCTACGAAGCCGTGACTTTCTCTTCAAACCACTCCCCTTTAAGTAGATTTCCGCCACATGATGACTAAACGGAGAGACGGACATGCTTAAATCTATTCATAATATGATGCTGATCAAGAGTGCATATACTTTGTGGGGTCTCTGAAGCTTCCTCCTTGCCAATGCAAACATTGTGACAAAATGAACATAGCTCTCATCCTTCAATGAAGGACATAAAAACCCTTTGGAAGATTTCCTAATTGTTTGTAATCGACAATTAAAGTTCAAGTTAAAACAATGCCAAACGCTGATGAATATAACTTTTATTGCCTTAGCTTGCACAGCCAAATGACATTTTGCTCTGCCCTAACTAAAATTTCATCCTACGTTTATAAGTTAGTCTACCCAGTAGATTAAATCTTTTTTTTAAAATCCAAGCCGAGAAGCAAAAAAAAAATGAAATAAAATAAAAGTTAAATCGATAAAAATCTTAATCAGAAACTTACAAAATTTTTAAATAATTTCCCGGCGCGAATAAATTCGGTGGCAAACTTTCAATTTTGTTCTCGTCCAGATATCTGAAGGAAGAAAAGCAAGATAAAGAAGAAAACAAAACCAAGTTAATAAGAATTTTTTAACTTCGGCTGAAAACGAATTCTGACAACCTATGAGCTTAACAAACGAGGTGACACTGTTGGTCTTAAGTATAAGATGAGACGAATGCAGACATGAATGAGATAAGAATGTTGGAATTTTGGTTCGACACCTATCTGAAGCATCTTTTCCAAAAGGATGTATGTGTTGCTAGTAAGCGCGTGAGTCTTAGATCAATGCGTGTTATAGATAAGATTTAATTATCGAAAATGTTTGAAGCTTTACTTCGTCACTCCTTGTGGACACTTACTTCACCTACTTAGGGCAAACCTGTCTTTGCATTCTGAACTCTTGGATGAAAGCGTAGATACAAAAACAGACAACCGGACAAACGAAGATAAAATTCGGGGAATGGACGATTGCACGAATACTTGCTACGCGTGATCTCTTATCTCTGGTTGTTACGTCGGGAAGGTTAGATCTAACACACTTTCGTGCACTGATAGTAAGCACGAAAATCAAAGGATGCCTTAAAAAAGATAAGCAAAAATAGAAAAACGATTTTTTTTTATTTTATATAAAAAGAAATAATTTTTCGCTTCATTTCATAGGCGATGCTTGTTATGTGCCTTCCTTACGAGCAAAAAGAAAACAAAGTCAATTTTCAGTTTATTGGGTAAACAATAAATTGAAGATTAATTTTTGATTTATATCAGCAATTAAAGTTTATGGTCAGCCAAAACGACAAAAAAAGAGTTGATATGATGTCCTCGAACTTTTGGACGCCTACCTTGGCGCTCTGTACAATTTATCCACACATAACTTTGCACTTTGCAAAATTGCGACAGATGTTTGCTTGTCTTTTACACGCTTGCGTATAGAATTCGTTACCGTCGATAAGAGTTGAAACTAACGGCGGCATATGATTGCATGAATTCTGATAATTTATTTCTAAAAGACGAAAAGGCGCCGTAAGTCGGACCCCGTAGCCGTGGGGCAAATAGTACATAACAAGTTTTGAGTAAAGAAAACGCAAAGATTTTGAGGAGCTTCGGAAATCTAACTTCCGGCCGTCCACTACCTACTGGTATGATATTAGTCTGGCCGATGCTATAAGCGACTCTGACGGACATTTGACGATCAATGAAATGAAGCATAAGCCCGACGTTGGAAAATTTCGCCCTCTCGTGGCAACTTGCGTTCCCGCTTTCGTGGGGAATTATGGCTTAAGAAGAATTGTTTACTGAAACTTGCGTTGTTTCACCGCGAACTGGTGTAGTGTATAAAAAAGAAATTCCTCTCACTGGAACTGAAATTCGCTTATGAGGATTGCAAGCACGAGAAGTGTATTTTCGCATTTTAGCCTCCAAGAATAAGTTAATAGAATCTGGCTTGAGTGTTTCGAGATATTAAGTCTTCGAGGTCATCCATAAACAATTTGTTTGCAATGCTTCCTGATCACTATAGCAACTGTTTTGCTCTTAAGATGTGATTCTAGCAAACATTTGGAAAATTGCAAAAGCCCTTCAATAGGGAGCTTCGTCTCCAATGAACCAGTCCACTATATTCCAATGGACAACAAAAACATTACCTAAGGGTTCACGCAAGTGATATGAAACCATAAGGCGACCCCCTTTCACGTAACTTATGTCTTTTTGCTCGTATGTTACGGCATTTTTAGTAAACAAACACTAACTCACAACGCCATGAGTATCACTGTGAGATGCATTTCCTAGGGTTACACGCAAACTGGTAAACTAAGTGTGCCCCTCGGTGCTAGTGGGTGTAAACATCGAGGCCGCTTTTTTCATACAAAAATTGTTGTTTTTTTTTTTTGTTTATGAAGTGCATATGACTCTTACACATACTTACAGTGTCTTAACTGGTATCGTAGATAAACGTTTAAACGCATTTTCTGTCAGCTGAGCAATGCCACAAAATTTTAATACTCTGCAAAAAAAAGAAGGCAACCAACGCACAACACAAACAATTATTGAAAACAAATTTAATCAAAAGTAAAAAATTCTTTTTTTCCCTCGAATCAGTTATGCTCTCAAACTGTCAGTTAAAAGAAGTGAATTTTTGGTTAGACTTCCTGTGCGATTGTTTAGAAACATATTGGGTTCCACTCGTTGAGTTCAACAAATTACTTTTCAACAATCACTTACTGTGGCTTTTTTTATACCCATCACCGAAGCATGAGAGGTATATTCATTTCGTCGAAACGTTTGCATCACCCAGGAGGAAGTTTCAGAGACCCCACAAAGCATTCTTTATCCTGAATCGATTTAAGCATGTCCGTCTATCTGTCCGTCTGAGTAATGTTTGTGGTAAACATTCTCCTCTAAAACTAAAGCCATCGGCTCGGAATTGAGTAAAAATGTTGGAAGTTCTTACACGCAGGTCCATACCGGAAATGCGGTCGAGAATTCGTTTTTCCTTAGTGGTATTGTCAATTAGTTATCAGTTGAAAAGACTTGGGGAGTAGATATAGATAGGTTAACTGTGATGGGTACATATAAGATTCGGCCGTGGCCGAGCATAATTTTCTTACTTGTTTTTGTTTGCTGATTTTATTTTTTGTGTTCGTTTCCGCTTTCATTTCGCTGCGGAGGAATTCGCTGACGTGCTCAGCAATACTTCAATAATTGAAGCGTAATTTTCTTTAAAGTTGTTAAAAAAAGGAAAAAGGCTCCTTTAAATCCCTGAGTGTTGGCCGTTTTCTATCCATAAATTCCATAAAAGCTTCCCTAACGGAGCAAACAGAAGTAGAGTCTTTTACAAATTTTCCTTTTGCTTAGTCCTCTACTACTATTCATCTACTTGGCAGGTAGAGGATAAGCATGTGCACACACACATACACATCCGTATGCAATCCGTTGGTAGACACACAATTTTAATTTATAATTGAAACCTACGGTTAGAGACAATGTGGACAAGCATTTTTTTTTTTTTTAAGTAAGGATTGAAAATTAATTAATTGCTTTCGTACCGCTAAGGGAAAGATTTAGGAAAAGCTTCATTTATGTTTGCGTTTTGTTTCGATTACTGAGGGTAACCCATCGATTTGAAAGACGTGCTACGAAGTCGTCAGGACTACGCATCCAACTAAGTGTCAGGGTCCGTCTATTCGGAAAACAATGCCACTTAGGCCGAATGTTAATCGAATCCAAGCATTAACTGTACTTGAGTCAATTGTGATTTCAGTTTCATATATGAATAAAAATATCCAAATGAGAAAATTGAATAGAGACAGGATGACACATGATGACTACACATGGATCTTGGAGTTTAACATTCGAACAACGGGTGTCACAGTTGACCGAAATTGAAAACTAATCATAAAAACCAGCAAAATGAAGACCTTCTATTGTAGCTACTGCTGTGTTCAACGGTACAACGGTGCCACGACATTTTCCAAAATGATTACACCAAGTACAAATTCGTGATGTTTAACCTGCCGATAATGAAGAATACTCCGGAAAAGGGTTAACACAATGAAGCAGAGTATCTGAGGTAAGGATCGACACTACAATAACTTGAGCACAGGAGACTGATACTCTTTTGAGTGCTTTTGTAAGACTCCTTGTCTTCGAAGCTTTCGCTCCTCCATTCTTCTTTTTTGGGCTGTATAAGAGACGAAAGTCTAAAAGGAAACCTGATCGTTATAAAGGTTTCTTAATACCTTGACGGCGGTCCGGCCACAGAAACATAGAAAACGCTTTAAAAAATGTACGCAAACAAACGTCAAGTTTCCAAAGCACTCCATACGATGCTCACTTTTCTATTCTTAACATTATGATTAATATTCTAAACAATCCTATTCTGTTAACAGTAAAATATATCTGGCTGAGTGCCCGAGTAGGCAAAAAGTCTCGACTAGCAGCTGAATGGTCGTGGGTTCGAATCCCAAATGCGGTAGAATTTTCAATAAAACCGATAGCCTTAGATGCACTTAGAAGCACTTTTAAGACTTTAATCTTATTCTCTGGCTAAATTAATAATAATAATAATAATAATAAAATATAATGTTTTTTTTTTTTCTAGAATACTTACAATGTCTCAGTTATGGGTAAGTTATCCAAAAATGATGCTGACAGTGATGTAAAATTGTTACCAGTCAAATCTCTGAGGAGCAAGAAATTATGCAAGAAAAGCAAGGGAATAAAGTGAATTTTAACTTAATATTAAAAGTTTAAAAACATATTCTATTGCAAAGAAGGAAACACTTACAGCATAGTAATATCACGAGCGGGTAGATTTATAGGAATAGCAGACAATTGTTGAAAACGACACAATAACTCTGAGCCACGACAAGGGCAACTTAAATTCTGCGAGTTGGGCCACACTGTAAAAAAGCAACAAGAGATACGCATAAGGGAAGACCTGAAAGTGCGAACGGTGGAAACGCGTGGAGGTAAACTACATAAGTTGGGTCTGAAGAGTGTACACAACATAAACATTACCATTAGCATTAAGGATAGGGTGCAACAGAATGCAAAGCAATAGCAACACAAATGGAGGGACATTAGCAAGGATGACACAACCCGCACGTATTCATACAAATTAACATACAATTGCTGTTATTTAAATAGTTAGGAACGTTTAATTTCAAGCGACTAATTAGCATTTCTTGCCAAATTGTAATGAAAAGCGACACGACCGTACCCAACTTTTCGCCCATTACGCTTCATCACATCAAAATGACAACATGCACACATATATATTTTTCTCTTATTGCTTTCACTTACAGCATGTACCGATGGGTATATCATCGTGGCGTCCGTATGGTTGTTTACGAAATAAATGATCCCAAAATTTGGCATCGATGTCGTTAACACAATTCCACTCATCGGAAGCATCATCACAATCAGCTTGGCCGTCACAATTGAGACGTTGTTGAACGCATTGTGTCGTTGTGTTGCATTGGAAATAACCCATCGGACATGTAGCATCCAATACATCGATGGGCAATATAACAATGGTGTTGTCCTGACTTGAACTAAATGTCAACGCATCTGTGACACCCACAATTATTGTCATCGTCGTTATAATCATCATCATCATCATCAAGGGCGGGAATAATGCGACATTGCCTTGCATTAAATGCCAAAACGAATCTAAAAAGAAACGAAAATAAATAAAGAATGATAATTTAAACGACCCGTCTCTCTAAATATCTGGTTCTACTTTTTTGTGAAGTATGTTGTGCAGAATGTTCAAAAAAAAAAAAAAAAAAAAAAAAATTAAAATGCAGCGAAATTTCCTTAGTTTGTCATAACCCGTACAGCCTTACATTTATATAAACGATTCTCTGCACTAATCTGAAGTTTGTGCCCAAACACTGTGATCGTCAAATATCAGTCAAAACGTTGTACTGAACGACGACCCTAATAAGCGCTAACCATTTAATTGTGATTTGCTGCTCAAAAGCCACCGAAGAGAAGGATTCATTAGAGTAGCGAAAGGCTGTTAGCGATGGGAAGTGCTCTTCTAACCATCAAGTCAGTGGAAAAAGATTATGATCGAGGTAGGCGAAGGACGGGTCGAATGGTCGCACGAACTGAATTAAATCTAACATAAACTATAGTCCAGTCCAGGTACTATTATGAGCTGTTGCCATCCAACAAGAGAACCCACGAATAAGCAATGGCGGACTACCTATTGACTTGAAAGCCCAGCAAACGTTCCTGTCGTCGGGAAAATCTATTGGCGTATCCACGGTATACGCTCGACCTCTACAGCAGCTCCTATGCTGAACTAAACTAACCTTGCGACCTCCAAACGCATGCGAAAATTGCTCGGTGAACATCTTACGCAGAAGGCAGACATCATTAGTACAGAATTCATCAGAAAGTGTCCTTTTTATTGTGAAGTAGTTTACTTTCAAGAGTTACACCACTTTCGCCAAAACCTATGCAGAGACTCATGTCAATGTCTTTTATCCCTTCCTTTATTTCTTTTAAGAAAACCGTAATGGTGTGGAGACGTGTGCACACATGACAATATAAAACATGTCAGCGTAGACAGATATATATGCAAACATAAGTTTCGAAGTCTGTCTTCATTCCCCGGCCACAGTGTTTTCGGTGTTCGTAGTCAGAAAACTGAATATTACTCTCGTCGAACACAAACAACAATTTTCTTAATTTTATGTAAGAAGAAAAAAACAAGTTTTCACTTTATTGAAATTATTGTTTACCAATGAAAGTCATAAGAAAATGCAAAGAAACATGTGAAAATGATTCTCATGTCAACTCCGATCACCACTATATAAAACTTTTGTTGTTAAAACGGGGGAAAAAAAAATGGAAAATCATTCTCGATTTTCTTTTTATTCATAAAAATATGCTAAGCCCCGGAAATATATTGCTCCTGGTATCTATGCAGAGTAAATAATGAGTAACATGAGATGGTGTTGGTAAAGGAAGACACGAAGTTTACCCAAATATTTGCACACAATGGTCACAAAATATTTGTCTCAGTTTATTCATTTTCATTACAACTTTTTTTTTTGTGTTTCATAACAAAAACATTTTGTTTCGATGAAATTTATTATTAAAAAGAGATTCCGTACTATTTACCATTCAGTGTTCAATAAATACTTAAAATGCGATTAAGTAAATTCTTTAATGATTTATACTCATTCTCCCTCTCGCTCTCGCTCTTATTGTGTTTTGTTCCTAAAATTATTTTTTTTATGCCTATCAATGCAGGTGATCGGCATACTACGTTTGTCTCTCGACTGGTAACTTTTAGTCACTTGTGATCGTTTGTATAAGATGAACTGCCTTTAGATTAATACTAATCGGGCCACGATGGGTTTTTGGGCCACCATTTTTGATTATTTGATATCACGCTTTCAAACATACATAGGGCTTGTGTGTATTTTATATTTATATACGGCCCTCTCTTGTTTGGATGAATGAATTCAATCTATTAAGAAAAGCAATAGCATTATAATTATTCGCATAACTACCATAAGTGGTTCGTTATAAAATCATCTGATACGATTCGGCTTAGGAATAAGATTCCGAGGGCATTACATCACCTTTGTCTGTCCAGATATCTCATTTTGGTTTTCTTTAAGCTTCAAAAGGTATAATAAAAAATTGTAAATCGACACACACACACTTTCCTCAAATATTACAAAAGCTAAATTATCCTCCCAATGCCGAACCACTGATATAAACTGCAGTGGCTGGATCTATCTAGAGGTCCAGTAGTGCATTGGTAGGTATAAAGCTCGCTTAACGATTAGTTTTAAATGTCAATCATACTTAGGGTGATGTCCCAAATGGTACAAATGGTCTAAGTGCTCAATACTTAGTAGCTAAGCCCGTGGCCATTTTCTTAGCTGTAACATCAATTTGATATTTGCTTTACTATCATTATAGATATAAGAATCTCGTTCTGTAGAAATTAAATTAATAAGTGATTGCGGGAGTGGCGTTAAATAATAAGATGCGAAAACCACTAGAAACTTTTGGCCATTATCTGGTTCCTATTGCGACGATATATGATTCTCAACTGCAGACGGGTAACAACATGCGCTTGTGGGTAATAATTCAATCGTCAGAGAACGTTAGATGCATCTAAACATGCGTATGATGCGAACGAAAGATTTCTTATAGGGCACACCACTACCTCTGCTCCCTCGTTGTCCAGTGCATCTAAATTACACTGAATTCTATTCCGTCATTTGTTTACTCTTTAACGCTCCTCTTCTTAACCGCTCTCCTCTCCTTTTAACCACTCTTTCACATACTGAGAACTTCACACATAGTGTAAACCACTTTGTGTTTTTTTCTCTTCTTTCATTAAACCATACCCGTGTTGTTGAGTGCAAATGTGCTTCCAGTTGTTTTAACAATACCAGAACAATATTACGCACGTGTGTGCTGGTGAATATTTGTATCTTCTTCTTATTGCATTTACGTTAGAGATTGTGGATATGATTTATAGGATAGACTAATATATATATATGTATATAAAGGTGTTTAGATATGATTTATTTGCATCAGACATAGTCTCTAATCTCAGGAAAATAACCAAAATGTTCTTTAGAAAGTTGAACAATACCTTGCGTCAAAATACTTTATCTTCTAACGCTGCAAAACACGTGAAGGCCGAACAAAACTCTTTTGTTCTTTCCGAGATGTGTCGAGTACTTGATAGGTTTAGAAAGCTGGGAAAGAAACTGATTGAATGAGATATCACGACTCATCAGCTTTTTAACCTTCGCGGGAATAAAAGAAGTTCTTGTCTCTCGCATTTCAAATTGATCTAAAGCTAACAACTGCCAGCAGAGGTAGCGATCACCTGCTTGGCAAACCTACCACTTCACAGTGCTTTAATCAGCAGACGAGTCACTGTAAAAGCCTACTCTTAATTAAAGAGACTTGTTCTCGAACGCCGTATAACTGAAAATCAACTGGCGACTTAATTGCTCTTGATTTGACTGCCCTGACGATGTGAAGTAAATAAACTAATAAACTCTTCCTGCGAAAGAAAGATTTTTGATGTCCCAGAACCTAATACTAACTAGCTGTGGGAGTAACTTTGCTTACAATCACCAAAAAAACTGATCTCATGTACTGCACGAAACTACTCCACAAAGCGTAAGGAAAGACCCTGATATCTCTACCTAGATCAAATCTGAAAGCGACCATAGCTTGTTTTGGTCAACGCGTCGCATTGTCAGATCTTATGCACAGAGATCTTCGCGGTAGTTGCTGACATCACGGGGTACATTGAATTCATCAAGGGAATACTCATCTGCTGTTCTGCCTTTGAGATAAGACGGAGATCGTTAGCGAATTTTTTAATAATCTTCTCGCAAGTAATCTGATTCCACAGCAGTCTGTTGCAATTTAAATCGGCTATGGGTCAGGTTACCATTCTAATCTAACTTAAGTAAGCAGCTTGTTCTCTCCAGCTATAAATTTATAATGCTCTTTAACCAACTCGGTACTCAGGCATAGAGGTGACATCCCCTGGATGTGGGAACTTAAAGTGGAAGTGTATGTTAGTTTACAAGTACTACGCTAACGAATAATGGCTAGCAAGTAGACCTTGAATTAGAAAATAGTTTCCAGAAGTGAAACCTGTGTTGGTGTATGTTTCAATTGTATCGGGAGAACTGTCCTCTATAAGTGCGAGCAGAAAATCGTGCCTCATTGCCTTCTAACGTAACCCCGACGTGAGAAACCATAAAATTGACAGAAATTCTCTAAAGCAAACGCAACACCATGGATGCATAAGCATCGCGAATAGTAGACCAATCTATTGGTAAATGTCTCGCCCCTCGATAATGTCTTTAAGCGTTTTTTGATTTTATTTTTATTATATAATTTATTTTTTTATTGCGTTTAAAATAAATTTTATTTAATAAGAAAAAACGCATTAAAATTTCGAAATTGCCAAACAATTAAACGAACACAATTCGAACCGGAATCGGATGTCAGTCAGTAAACAAACAAAAGTAAATTTAATCAACGTAAACAAAATCAATATTAAAAAGCGTGTGTTTATTGCATTACAACAACAACAACAACAATAAATGGAAATTGAAAAAACAGTGGAAAATAAAAAAATTAAGTAAATATTGTCGAAAAACTTATTGAAATGAGAACGAATAGGTTAACGTGAAGTCCTCTCACTGGTTGTTTTCGGGTTCGCGATTGTGTCATCAAATGCAATGCAAACGAATTCTTTTTTTCCATCAAATTTATTACTCGATAGCAGAAAATGCAGACGTGTTAACGCTACTTTACGATCGTTGCAATTATTATAAAATTTGCGGTAATTGATTGAACGTGTTGTGAGAAACCTTTCGACATGTCACTTACGCACATGGGTCAGTGAGCTGGATTGACGCTATGCAGGGGAATGTTGGTGTAGGCGACAATCTGTCAGTTTGCCGTCATTCTTCGCATCTGCTTCGGATATGAACATCTCTGCGATTACTTGCTGGCAGACTAAGCGAGAAAACTCGAACTGACTTACATGTATAAAAGCTCCGAAGACGAAAGCGAACGCCGAGGGCGACCGGAAATCTCCCGCGATATTGCTTTTGTGTACGGAACTTAAAATGTATGGAGGAAGTGAACAATTTTCATAGCAAAATCATTGCCAGCGATGAGTTCCATTTAGTTTACGCATCGGCTCCCGTCCTTCTTCTCAGTCAGGGCACAAATTCGCGAAGTGAAAGACGTACATGTCAAGAACCCTATGCTGCTTACCATAAACCTCACAAGAGAATTGAGTTTAAGAACTGCAAACATTACGCTGTTGTGGTATTCTTTGTCAAGTTGGAAAAAAAAAATAAACGGACCTATGCGTGCAAAGCAACTCCGAGAGCATTTGTATGTTTACGACTTTTTAATATTAAGTAAATAAAAATACATTTTTATTTTTACGTCCTCTTAACTGCAATAAAGTCTATTTTTATATGAAACACTACAATACACCACATGTAAGAAGGAAAGAAAGTAAGAAAGGGAAGAGAGTGGGCGTACTGTTAAGATCTTAAGCTTCCATATGCTGGCACATATGCATGTCAGAGCACAAAGTGTAGCATCAGGATTTCTCTGCAACTGTCAGTGGCGGCGGTTCTCAAAACACAGTATCCAACAAGCACGGTGAGGCAAAGCTCATTAATTTAACAGTACGCAAGGAATATGGGACGACTTTATAGAGGAACTTTTATGTCCATCACTCATAGGTAGATATAACAATTATGCCATAGATGGGAAGATGCGTCACGGAATGCATAAGGGGTATACGTATGTATGGTACATGGACTGTTTTCTGCCACACTGAACCAATCGCATGCAGCGAAAGAAATTTAAACATTGCCGGTACACTTTTAAGTTTTCAGTCTCTGTCGCTCATAAGCTGTATATATATGATTCTAATATATAACAATCTGCATCTCGTCGGTTATCACAATGTTCATTATTACAAACAGTGAGATAGAAGGCTGAAACCTTCTCTGTATATTCCTGGTTTAATGCCGCAGGGCTCCTCTGAAAATGAACATAATCAGCAAAAAGTCTTAACTAACTTATAAAAAGTAGTGAGCTTAACTTTGGTAAAACTATTTACCAAAAACCGAAGTTATGCGAAGTTGAGTGTAAGTCGCCAAAAACTATGTTCGTAATAAGTAGAAATCCTCTCTTAGCTTAGAATCTTAAATGCCATACCTCGACGTTTAGTTTACATACCTCGAGCCTTAATCTACAATTAAGAAAAAATATATTGAAATTTTCCTGCCCCCATGCAAGATCGTGAGCTTGAAAAGGGACCCGTAAGGAGTATGTAATCTTTTTTTTAAGCTTAAGGTCGTTTAAACTGGATTAGATCCGTTCAGAGAGAAACTGCTCTTCAAGCATGTAACCCCCGCATGTATTATTGATTCTCCTCCATCCTCTTCACTTGTTGATAAATGCCATTGTTCATGCATGATGGGCGCGAAAACTATTTGCGGACCTCTTGTGTAAACACTCTTGCTACTAGAGTGCCCACTTACTTGTGCCCACACACCGAAGAACATAAGTGGGCATACTGTCTCTAAAAGAACTCTACAGATAGCGGTATCACTGCTATAATCTAATCTATTAGTATCTAATAGAATTGAAAATTTACACTGGACAAATTGTAGATACAAAGCTGATGAATGGAGAGGTACATGATACATGCAAGTGTAGGTGGTGGTATGAACCAAGCGACTGTAAATGTTTTCCTGGCATTGCCACAGTTTTACCGGTTGTTTAAGCAATTGTTAAGCAACACAATGTTTGACGACACACAATAAGCATTTTGATTAAATTTTCTAACAGATAAGCAGTTTTCAACCGCCTTCTATAATACTAGATCGAGAGCAAATGCTACTATTTTTATAAAATTCCATATGCCATACACGGAAGATGTTTTAAGCCTTGCTCGTCCTCTTTCCGTTTCACTTTATTTTTTGCTTTTTATAAAAGAAGAATTTAAAAATCAAACTAATGTAAGGGAATGCTTTCTTTTTAACCCTTAAATGCATGTATTTTTGTGTAAGAAAAGGAAAAAAAATTGAAATTAACCGGAGAATGGGAGTAGATAACGGGAAAAATAAAAAAAAGCCACATA
>NW_024006199.1:0-33796 GCF_014805625.2 Glossina fuscipes | reverse complement strand
GGTAAAGTTAACTCTGAGTGATTTCGGATTTGCTTTGGCATCTTCACGTTTAGCATTAATTTACGACTAATGCTCCACTCACACTACGCACTTAAGTCTTCGAGATGTGAAAGTTAAGTGTAACTTTCGATAGGTGGCGTTAGTTTACAATTACCGAAACTACTATTTAATGATTGATATTAAAGCTAATCCTTCAATAGTTAACACTGCTCTGTTATTGATAACAGAAACATCAAAGTTCCTGGGATTTTATTACCTATTATTTTGGAGAATTTCCGACGTATCTTGTTATTTAGTTGTCTCTGCTATATTTCAAATGCCAGGATATATAATGAAATCCTAGTCCTAATATAGATATCGAAAGGCTTAGCATCCCCACTTACCCTCAAAATTGTAGGAGGTTAAACTAATATTGTCTCTCATAAATTCATTGATGCCTGCAGAGCCTGAAGAAAATTCATTTACTTAACTAAGCTGATGCAGTAACTCTATCTATTCCGTGCTTCGTGCTGCAAAGAGAACAACAATACAATAACAAGAACAAAGATAAACCCTTTCTTCACAACTGTGCTTGAAAACTAAGAAAAAAACACAAAGAAAGAAAACACAATACAAACAAATAAACATAACTGACAATAGTGAGAATAATCAAACGTAACGCCGTGCCAGCACGTGTAAAGCATGCCTAGCCAGGACCCCGGACAATGAAGCAAAACACGAAACTTTTCTGTCACCTAAAAATTTGTAATCTCCACGGAAAGCAAGAAGAGAGGAGGTGTAATAGAAACAGTGCTATTGTAGGTGTATACGAAGAACTGATACTGCTGTTAATAAGTTGTTTGTTTCCTTTTTAAAAGTTTAGTTTAGAAGTACAATAAAACAAACAGCATTGAATTGAGGTTTTTCTTCGACAGTAACGTTAACAGCATTGCGTAGAATTTTTAAGAAGGTTTGCTTAGATTTAACATAATAACAACTCATCAGCATTCAAAACTTAGGGTTTAGGTTTAAGGCTGATAATCATTACACTGAATATTATTGCACGAACTTGCTTAAGGAAAAAATACTTCGGTTGTGTATTTTGATAGCAAATGCGTTCAACAACACCTGGAGGCATGCACCGGAAGTACCCTAAAGAATACGTGTCAATGCATTTAAGTGGGAATTAATTGAGAGAATCATTATTTCCACGCAATAAATTTTAAATATATGCTGAAAAGAATTTTTCTAAAATATTTATTCAACATTGATTTTACATCTGGTCATAATATCTATAAGACCTTGCTTAAAGTGATCTCAATACGTCTATTAGTAGATGCTTCATTTAAAAAAAAAAGTTGAACTATGTTTCTCAGTTTGTCTCATCGTTTTACTTCGTCAGAATAATTTCCTAGTACGAACATAGGTAGAAATCATGGGAGACTTTTATCACAGGTAGAAGTTAACCTCGTTTAAATATATTTAATTATAGATAGGATGCAGTTCGCCTATGAATTGTAGGAATAGTTAAGAATTGCCTTTCATACTGAGCAGAATGGGACCTTCAAAGACGAAAAGTGCGAAAGCTATATTCGCCTTATTTCCGTTCTCCGATCTGTGATCTCTACAATCTGAAATCTGTTTGTAGGCGGGCGGCTTTTTTTAACGCTGACTTTATGTTAAGCTGACCTTTTTGGTAAATATTTCTGTCAAATTGTTGTTTCAATCCCATCTAGAGGTCATTAGCTAAAGTGACTTTCCAATTTAGTTTATAGAAGGATCACGCCCATTTATACATAAAAGCTTTAGATGGTTGTTGATTCCCGCATGTACCAAACTTAAGGTTAACAACTGTTGTAAATAGTGAATTAAAACTTTCTTCTTATTCTAAACGGGGTTGTTAAGGGTTAAGGCGTTTTAAAAATAGATTATATAAATTTCAAATTTCGGAGGAAGAGCGAACAGATGGACAGAACTAAAATGATTCAAGAATGAGTAGACTTGGCTTCTGATGATGAGCACACTTGTTCGAAACATTAGCAAATTACGCAAATCTTTGCTCAAAGGTCAGGTCCTTGAATGATTGTAGAAAGTTTTGAATCGATGAGAACACTTGTCACTTCCACGGCTTGGCCTTTCTTACGATTAGATGTCTTTGAGATGTAGCCGAACCAGACGACGCACCGCACTGATAGAAAGTTTGGAATGATATTCAAGAACTGGAAATATTCGTAATAAAAACCAAAGGATTTTTCAATCTTCAAAAAATATTTACTTTAAGTTTTATTCATTACTTTCTTATCATTTAAGTAAATTTACTTTTTCGTTCAAGAAAGTGTTGATAACATTGAGATCTTAAACTATAGTGTATTTAGCAAAATAATAAATTCATTTATTTACTTTGTTTTATACGTTCGCATTTGGGTAAAAACCAACAACAATTGACTAGAAAAGCAAACAAAACGAAACTGAGCAAAAACTTAATTTCTTTTAATATTTCTAACATTTTTTGTATAAAAATCACAACATTTGTGAGTGGAGATATATTGAACAACTTTAAAAATTTTATCGACATAATTTGAATCTACATTCGTTTAGTAATGCTATTGTTATTATATTATAAGGTTACCTTCGACTTTTTCTCGCAACAACGTCTCAAAAACCCGTTCGGATAAGAGAGGAATTTCTCGGATCACCTGCTTGTTAGTTAGTTTCACCAGTTGGTGAGGTGAAATCTACCCATGAATCATTCTTCACAAATGTGGTTCAAAGTCGTCTTTTTGAGTGTCCAATTTCGTTTCCGTGAACTTTTGGGAAAATTTCGCCCTGGTATATAAAATGGTACCAATGTCGACTTGAGTAAGACTTTAATCGTTCTAGTGACATGTCCACAATTAAGCGAAGTTGTTGTCAATACTCGAAAACTCTTTCTGTTCTTTCGTCAATTTGCAGCGATCATAATAATTCTGCCAGTGACCTTTCTAGAGTCCAGGCTTTGCATTTCGCAATGTTGCCTATGGGGCTAAAACAGATCCTCACATTTTTACGTTAAGCTTATGGCCTACTTTGCGCGCAAAGTATAGATAATGAAAAAATCTTCCAATTACGTGAAATTTTTATATGTGAGAACGCAATGAGTCAAAAACTAAACTCTCACGGCCATTGCACCCGTAGACATAGGTCCGAGATTATGAGCCTCATCCCTGTATTATTATTAAGGTCGCGGCTCACAAGGTCAATGGCTCCTCAAAAGAAGACGAACCCAGCAGCCTAACCTTTGACCAATTGGTCTGATTAACTTTTGCAGCATCAAGGTCAGACGTTACTAACTGCCTGCATTCTAGTCAAACGAAAGGATTTGTGCGTCGCACATTTAACCTGTAACGCAGCGGAAACAAAGTCGTTTTAGTGGAAGAAGGCGAATTCCTCATCAAAAAGCCTGATATTGTCTTTATCTAGAAACAACTCAGAAGATGACGAAGTACTTAATGTAATCACTACTGTGTTAATACTTACTTTTTATTCTATATAATTAGACTTACAATTATTTTTACACTCTCTCATTCTGTTGTCCATTTTAGACGGATCATTAAAGATAAATAAATTTCGTTCTATTCGATTTGTACTTGTTTTTAAAAAAGACCTTACTTCAGCGTGTCTTCTCTTCAAAGAACTGTTTCCCTCCATTCGCCTGAGGGTTTCTCGCGTTCTCATACATAACTTAAGCGTCGCTGGGAGTATCGTTTACGCTCTGAATTCGACTTATTGCTGCTGAAGTGACCCAAACTAGTGCTCATGGCCGATTCACAAGCTAATTGTGTATGATTAAGATGTTCACCCATTATGAAGGAGCACGTCGGTACGGCTAGTAAATAACGTCTTAACTGTTGTTTAAAAACGGCTGTAGTCAGAGTATAAAGTATAGGATTTAAAGCCGAGTTCACAGGTAAAACTAATACCGCCAGCCAAGCATATAGAGCCGGAGATATGGAACAGCCTGGAAGGATTAAATATATCCCGAAAAAAAATAATAAAAAGACTTTTTTCGCATTTAAGTAAACACCACCTGATAATGCGGCCAATTTCACCACAATTATGGGCAGCCAACAAGCACAGTCGGTGGTTATGATAATCGCAAATCTGCTCAAGTTATCGAAAAGCAAAAAAAAGGACATATTTATCAAGGTTTAGTTGCTTTGAATACTTAAAATTAATTTTTCTTTGTAGTCGGCTGTAAAATATTGCTTGCTTACCTGGTAGCTACGACACTTTCTCGTCCACTTATAGTGCTACGCATTCCGCTGCCAGAATCTCGTATGGCTTGCAACATACGCACATAAGAAATTAAAATAAAAACCAACGAAAAGGTATTGATGCAGATAAACAAAACTGCGGAATATTCCCAACCCTAAGCGATAAATAAAAAAAGTAAGAAGAAAAATAAAGTAAAATACCTATAAAGAATGAAGTAAGTGACATTGAGATTTTTGCGGAAATCGATAAAATATTAAGGATTTCACTTGAAACTGACGTTCTTTTGTTAATCAATTTTATCTTCAGCGTACACACACTATAGGGAAGGAGCTCATTCTTCTGAACCACTAAAATTTAAATCGTTCCAATCTTCTCATGGAGAGACTATGAACGTAAAACCTCCACTGACTTCGCTTGAGAGAAACTCGGCACAGACGAAAAAAAATCAAATGAGTTCTGTGGGGCTACTTAAAACTAGTTTTGGTCAGGTCCAACATCCTGAAATATGCGTAGCTCA
This sequence comes from Glossina fuscipes, assembly GCF_014805625.2. Classification (NCBI taxonomy): domain Eukaryota; kingdom Metazoa; phylum Arthropoda; class Insecta; order Diptera; family Glossinidae; genus Glossina; species Glossina fuscipes. The sequence continues at coordinate 29,046 of NW_024006199.1, read as the reverse complement.
AGATCCTTAATAAACATAATTATAAAAGGAAAAATATGCATTTCTTTCTTTTTTATTTCCGCACTAGAGCCCGAGTAGGCAGAAGATCTCGGCTGACAACAAAACGGCCGCGGATCCTCGAATCTCAAGTGCGGTATCTTCTTCAATAAAGCCGGAAAGGGAAAAAGCGCCTAAAATTGCTAGGAAGACATGCGTCGTTTAAGGCGGGGAAGGCGCAGGCGCAGGCGAAAGTCTGCGAATTTTCATTCCTTTGATCTTAATCTCTTAAATGTCTTCTGATTTGGTTGGGCAGTCATCACCTAACTCGATTACGAGCCGCTTTTGTGATGACTACAAATATCGGACACACCTTCAACGTTAACAAATCCACTCTCTGACGTTTTTTTGGCGGAAGCTTCTCAAGTACTTTGCATTCTAGAGAGAACCGTGAGAACCCTCGATTTTCCAACGACTTCGATTTTGCCTAACGCGGAAGGAGGACTATGTACCCTTAGCATGATTTCTTTGTGGGTCTGGGAAGGTACACATACCCGTGGGCACTGAGTGATGCAAGATTCATTTTAGAAGTCTCCGAATACCATGGAGCTTTACTCCACTCCAGGTGCACAAGTAAAGCGTTCGCAAGATTTACTTCAATAAAACGGTTTAGCTTAAATCAGTGATGTTTTTAGTTCGCTTAGATGGATAACAGAAAAGAATAAAGTTCCAGCGGAATTGTAAACAAATAAATTGTTGCAATATGACAACAGCAGCATCGACCGCACATAACGGAATGAAATTTACGTAAAACCATAACAAAGCCACTCAACTCAATTGTCGAAATCTCAGGTTTCCTGTCTCCCATCGTGACATATATTTAAACTCTCATTTGCTAACTAACTCATCATCCATATGCACTACGAGCACGCTTACCTTGGCATAAGGATCATGGATATGCAATGACAAGCATACACCGTTGGTGCCATAAAAATGTCGTCCAAAATAATCGAAAGGAAACAATGGAGCTGCTGCCAATACAAATGATATGCTCCATAGCAAGAGTAAACGCACAACCATTCTGAAAAAAAAAGCAAAACAGCCAAAAGTAACATTTGGTTTAAGTGCACGCGAGTTAAAATCAAATATTTTTGTCGTTTAGTATTGTAATTGTTGTTGCTGTTACTTGTCCCATTGTCGTTATGTTTATCAGATTAACGTAGAAGCGTTCTTGCAAATTGACATCTATGTGGCAGTAGTAGTGGCAACAAGAGCTTCATATGAAATGAATGAGAAATGAAGGCAAACCAACCGATGTAATGGTGAGGTGTTAACGCACTTCATATAGTAAATGGAAGGGAGAATGAAAGAACGAATTTCCCACTAAATGCAATATTTTTTTATTTTCGAATCGGTAAAGTTGCAACTTTCATATCAAAGTTCAGTCTTATACGTTTCTCTCGATGGAATATTCGTTCATGTATTATTTAAAGTGGAACATATCCCTGGCCGCAGATGGACTCGGACTTTATGCTTGAATTCATCCCCTTTATCAGCCTTATATTCAAAGTCAATTATAATCCGCGAAGTCGATGGTATTATGAACAGTTTCAAAAAGATCAATCAGGTAGATAGAATTGCTTTAATGACGAGACTCGTCTCTGAAGAAAAGGTTTTCTTAACATTTTCTGAAAACATCTAAAAGCCCAGAGCCAGCAATGTTTTGTTTATCCAATTGTATCGAAATGAAATATACTTGGAATTACCTTTTATGGCCACTATCTCTAGTTTGTAGTGGATTCATTACTGACATTAACCGATCGTAGGTGACCAGTGTCAACAGCAACGTCGACGATTGGCAACTGAATGTACTCAAGAATCCTAGGAAAATGAAAATAAATACAACAAATTCAAGGTAGAATTATGTAAATATAGACAGAGAGAAATAGTGACTCACCCGAAAATGCACACAATGCGCTGTGACGCCAGGACTCTTCATACACAATATATTCGCCACGGAAATTGATATCGGCACAAGCGATTATGGCCAAATAAATGCCCATAAGAAAATCACTCGCAGCCAAGTGTCGCAGATACAGAGAATGCTCGACGTTGCTTCGTGTCTTATATAAATAACGACCCAGCAATACCAACAGATTACCGACAATGGCGACGGACGCCATCACCCATACGCTGCTCCACACATTAAGGAAGATATCAACCAAAATGGAAACAAAAATAAATGTCATGGTTTTTGATAAACAGGTAGGTAATCTCTCTAACACCTCGCAGGCATTTATTAGACTAAATGAAACTAAATGAAAAAAATAAAATTATATAATAAATGCATAGCGGTTGCAAGGAAGACGTCCTTGTCGTGACAGCACATTTCATGAGTTGTCAGTACGTGTGCATGAAATATTTCCTTTTAAAAATTTCAAAGACATTTTTCGTCTTCTAAGCTAATAGAGAATTCGCAACAACATAACTTGTATAAATAAAGCGTTCATGGAAAACACATTTGCCAAAAACTTGTAGAAATAAATATAAACCGAAATACAAAAACAAAAATAGCTCAGGTTTGTGATTTGAAGTTAAAAGTTCTCTTCTTCACATTCCGTTTTATTTCCTGTCCGACTGGATTATTGAAAAGTTTTCCGTGTTTTATTTTCTTCTTTTTTTTGTGCTCTGCTTTTTTGTTATCTGCGTGCGGTTTGCTTTCTTACGAGGCGGGCCAAAACAATTTGGCTTTCATAACAAGTAAAATTTAAAACAAAACGAAAAGAAAAAAATGATAAATTCTTCGAGTCTAATTAATGGATGCGTGTGGTGTCTGGGCGGCGTACCACCCACAGACTCCTCGCACACAAGTATTCATTCAATATGACGGCAAGTGCCTACCTGCCCCTCAATATGGGATTATCCAATAAATGATAGGTGCTGCTTATACCATCACCGTGCGGTTCACATACTCGTACATGCAATGCCGCCCGACACAAGTGAAACCACGAGAAATAACTGAACAGAGATTAGTTATTCCGGTTTTTTGTTGTTGTTTTTTTTTCAGAAAAATTAAAATTTATTATTATGAGTGTGCTTGTTATTGTTGGTGTTGCTGTTGAAACTGCAGCTTGCTGAACTACTTACATATAATTTAGGTTCGTTAAATTTTGTAAAACTCTGCCATCCAGCGAACGAAACTCGTTATCGGTCAACAGCAATGAGGTGAGGTTTTCCAAACAATCAAAGGCATGTACATCAAATATACGCAGTCGGTTGTCATTCAAATGCCTGTAAAATAAAGAAAGAGAGAACGCGATATGCGCTTATATTCCTCTAATTTATGTTAGCTTCAAAGTTTTCCTAAACTAGCTTTTTAGACGAATGTTGAGAAATCATCAAATTTTTATTCGGCGGTGGGTGACTGCAGCAAATGAAATCATTAACACAACAATGATAAAAAAAATTGCATCAAACTTTCAGTCAGTATTTGTTATATAAAGCTTCATATGGTTTATTTTTTTAGGTTAGGTTATAACGACGTCGAACGCGATCATTTCATTGCAAAATAGTTGACGTTTCAACAGCACATTTACCAAATTTTTCCAAATAATCCTCAACGATTTCACGGACGTTTACGTAGAGTGAACTCTTGAATGTTTTGTGGACAGTGCATATGCAGTTCTCTACTTTCCTACACCAATGGCGGAGAATGAAGCAGTTGTAGGCAAAACTTGAAGAATTAGTCGGAGTAGGGTTTGGATTGCAGCTGAGCTGGGGCGACGTAATCCGAGTGGGAAAACCCTATTACGTTTTGTAAGGACTAAAAGACTTGACTTATTGGTGTCGTCCAGGTGTCCGGGTTCACTTGACAGTAAATCACGATTAGAATATTGCCCTGCCTTCGTAACTATAAACTGTTTCCCACGCAATGTATCCGTACCGGACAAATAGGTGACCGCATCCGTTTTCAGTTCGATAACCTAACAATGGCATAACACTGCAGATAATTTATCTCCAAAACGAACAAAAGTAAATTCTTATGAACAATTTGTTGAGGCTCACTCAACTTACGTCCATTATGACCCCGCAATCCTTATAAATTCATGTACAATAAAAGGAAAAATTCCATCATCAAAACAAACCTGATACTTTTTCCTCACAGTTGTCGTAAACTCAGCTTTAGGTACAAACTCATAAGTAACTTTTCTTTTACCCCAAAATGCCTAATAATTTTGCAGTTCACGAAATATTCGCCTCGATCGACGCAAAAAGAAACGAAACTCTTGTTTTAAAATATTTTCAAGCTTCGGTGATGGATATGCGAACTTTCTTTAAAGGCTATATTAATAGTCTTTGTAAGTGTAAAGAGAATAATATATCCTTGACTTCCTCTATTACATGCTTCTTAGAAACATAGTGTGTAAGTATGTATATTCTATGCATTCTATTTATCCAGAATGAAATTATTTTCTTTTCTCCTTCTCTTCCTATTCGTATCGTCTGGAAGTTTATGCATATCATTAGCGAAAATTTGCTGTATAACATCATGTAACACTCGCGAAGACATCCGACACACAAACGTTGCATATCATTATTTATAAAAGGTTTAAGCATAACAATCGTAATAAGAAAATTTAAAATTTCCTTTATTTGTTCGTCTTTAAGAATAAATGACCTGAATACCTATCCTTTCAATAGTATATAAACGGAGTAAACCGCTCGAGATGTTGAGATGAGATTGCCATTACTATCTCTGATAAAATCACGCTCTGCGCTCCGTAGGCATAGGCCACATTGGAATGGAATCCGTCGAAATCAGCATAGGAGATGTTAACGCTTATGCGAGTTTTACAGATGAAAGATGGACATGGCTGAATCGATTTGATAGCTAATCAATACTGACAGAGTGTTGAAGCATATTTCTCACAACACATGTCTACGGAAAATCTTCAAAACCCGATTTTAATCCATCGACTGCCTATTTTCAATGTTTAAATACTAGAAGGTGTTGCTTAGTAGTGAAAAAGTTTTTGAATTATGACATGGCTTAGTATACTTTTAAGATTTCGTAGTTAATATGCGTCGCGTGTATATGCACACACGTTCGTGCATACATAGAGATATGAAACTTTTCTTGCTTCATATTTTTTCTTTTTATTACTACGATATATAGAGATTAAATTGCATGCCTTTGTATCTAACTTACTTTGTCGTACACATATATGTATATATATATATGTATATATATATATATATATATATATATCAGATATATTAGAGTGAGTGTATATATGTTAGAAGCGTTTGCAATATTTATGCCCAGCAGTTGTTATTCGATAAGGAATTTTATTCAACCATATGCTTACATGCATTGTACACATATATTATATATATAAATATGTGCATGTGTACGTGTTTTATATAAACACAATAAATAATATGTTTTCAACTTCTTCTATGTTTAAATATAATAGAACTTTAAATTACTCCAGTAACACCGATTCGTCTATATACACATAGCTGACTTAATATAAGTCTATATAGATATTTTTAGTTTTAATAGCTCGGTAGGTGTACGGTTAGTAAATAGGAAGGTTAAGCCTCAGTTGCTTATAATATTACGAGAGTTTCATAAATTACTCAGTCAAGTTTTGCTTGTTTTTTCCCTTTTTTCACATCAGATTTTTTTAAAACTTTTCCCCATTTACATAGAAATTGAATTTCTATACAAAGTATAATTTATTTTAGTTTTGAAGCGGTAAAAAAATGCAAGTCGTGAAGAATTTGTGTATTGAAATCATAAATCAGTGCAACTGAGCAAAGAAAATAAATAAATGCGAAGCTTTAGCAAAACATCATCACTGGGGATTGATTTTTACGATTAATGCGTCTGCAGATCAATTTTTCAAACACACAAATATGTACAGAGGCAACGTAATAAACAAGAATGAAATATTTTACAGCAAAAGTCATAACACAAACTTAAAACACGAAGCACTCGTCGTCCACATCATGAAATATATTGAATATTGTTCCAGATGCAGTCGAGAAACGTTTCAATTTATAATAAGCTGTAAACTCTTTTCAAGCTCTTTGAATACTTGGTCAGGACAAAAGTAAAAAAGCAATTACGTACGCAGAAGCCAGTTCCAGACTCTCCATATACATATATATATATACATTCCCGATGCGTAACAAATGGTGAACCGATCTAGGTACACAGCGGTGAATAGAATGCTTGCCAGGCAGACAAATACGGAGAAGTGTCCACAATAAGATGAAAAGTCAAAGGGATGGACAGACCAAGAGATTAATGCACGAAAAGTTGAAAAAAGAAAAGTATCTGGAAAAACGAGCGAGGAAATGGAGGGAACGACAATGAAGGAAGAAGTGAACAGCACGGCAGTCGGAAAGATAGAGAGAAAGAAGCTTGAGAAAGCGGGGGTGTAAGCGATAGCGGGGACACAGGCTAAAAGACAATTGAACGGAAAGGGCAAGAGAACGAACGGACAGATGGGCAAACATGACTAAATGCACTTGAAACCCAATATAATTCTAAAATATAAATAAATTATGAGATCTCGGACAATTTTTCTTCTTCTTGAATTACATAAGTTGCGCGAAGCAGTCAATATATATTGATTTGTTCTTAATGGTTGTGAAAAGTAGAACTATTTCAATATATTTCCTAGGGACACACATTGTTTCCACAGGACATTGGTTCCGCTCGTTGGTTGGCCCATTGTACAATAAACTTCCTTTCGCTCTATATGCACAATCGGTGCACATAGTTATTATTACATCAACTCATTCATAACATCATCGATTTATTTAAAGTAACTCCAAAGTACTTGATGTCATACACGAAATATATATACAAGAAAATTTGCGCATTAACACACATACACACTCGTAAGCGGGCATTTATAAACATGTGCACTTACTTGTTATCGTTATAATGCATTCATAACATGTAACACGTATAACAATGTAATTGACTGTAATAATAATGATAATAAGGAAAATAAAATTCTACGGACGAAATGTGCTCAGAAGCAAAACTGGTAACAATTCGCAAAATGGTCAACAATGCAATAAAAAGACAATTTGCTAATATCACAACAGCTTTGCAGTTAGGAATGCTAACAACTGATTGGAAATATACATTGAACGCTGCATTTCAAGAAAGAGCTCAACGGTACGACTTTTCTTTGTATTTTCTACTATTATTTGTTTTTTTTTTAATTTTTAAAAAATTATAATTTACGTCCAAGAAAAAGTTTAAATACCTTATGTATATATATATATATATATATATATATATAAGCTTACTAACACATTACAGAACACCGACCATTTGTCGTGCCCTTCTTAGGACTGTCGTTGGAAATCCGTACTTGTGGAGATGGCTGCGCATCTCTTACATCAAGCTTCGAATTTTTTTCCGAATTATTTTACTGGGTCCGTACCAATACCAACCCTATGCTTTATATTCAATAACTCGGTCATCTTTGAAGTGAGAAGACTGTCTATGAACTCTTTGATGTCCGCATGTTTGGTGATTGGAAATAAGTACAGTTGGCCTTTTAAAAGTTTTAAGCACCCAGTGATTGTAAACACATGTAACACAGCTGTCACGATAGCGTACCCCTAGACAAGCAGAAAATTAATTCAGAGAGCTGCCTGTTATCTGTTAAAAATTTGCAGGGCATAGACGCAACAAGTCACGTATGTGGGCGGTTGACCGCCGATCAGCATGACTTGGCTTTGAAAAGCTCGAAAAATCTATCGAACCCTCTATCAATTAGTTACCTAGTATGCCTACAAAGTATAAGGAATTCCACTGCTTTTGGAATCCTTTTGGTAGTGAACGCAATTTGCTTAGCATTTTAATCTCTGCAGTGGCACGCGCAGGAAAGCGGTAGCTTTGTTAGTTTTCACAAGATCTTTGGCTTTACTGCGTGTCACTTTATAGATGTCCTGAAAATTTACATTTGAAATAAACAAATTCCCAAAAAAAAATTTATAAAACAAAACTTAAAAAACAAATGTAAAATATAAGATTACAAGCAGATACCACAGCTTCCTGTAGATTACAATAAAATAGCATGGGACATATTGTATCGCTTTATATAATTTCGAGAAGACATCGAGCTGTCGTAAGTTGAAGGATTCATCGTAAGACAAACACAAGTGGATAAGTTACATATGGTTCGAAGCGAATTTTAGACACCTGTGTCAACCAAGCGTATTCACCTTAAACTGGCCCTGATTATAAAAATTCACACTAACTCGTTTCTATTCTTTCAAGATTCCGCACTAAACGATCGTAAGCCGTATGCCTTTCCTAAGTGTAACTATGACAATCTATTACAAATCTATTTAAAACTCCTTTACTCAGTAACGAAAAGAATGAAAGATAAATAAAAAATTAATTTTACAAAATATTTAACATCATCATAATGAAAATACTTACAATCCTTGCAGCATATGTAGTCTACAGAAAACTCGTGCTTTTAACTCCGTCAACAAATTGCCAGCTAAGAATCTACAAAGAGCGATAAAGAAAAAAATATAAAGAGAAGAAAAAAATAACAAAAAAAGGATTTTTTTTATTATAAGAAAATTTTCTTCGTATTAAATACGACTCATAAAACAAACAAGAACACGAGCATTAACAACTATGGCAAGAGTAAGAATAGTGTTGCAGCGAATAATATAATAATATAAGTTACAGCAGTAGTAGTAGTAGTAGTAGCAGTGGTAGTAACGATAGTAGTATTAGCAGTAGTAGGAGAAACATTTATGGCATTAGTAGCAAAACGAGAAGCACAAGAGCAAATTTGCTCAAGGCTGTGATGAATAATTTTTATAATGACGATATCACTGTCTCCCGCAATCACTAATGACAATTGAGCGCTTCTTAGAGTGAATTGTTATAATCACACTTTGGCGCCAAGTACAAGAGATCTATGTATTAGTCTAACAGCTGTATCCTGGCATTGCGACCAGTCACTACCAGTCACTAAGAGAAAGCGATATTTTTTCTGCTTATAGTCTTTGCGACTTTGTATCAAATTTGTATTCTCTGGTAGTCTGGTACTCTGGTACTCTAGACCAGCAGACAGAATAAACTCCTCATTTACCCCTCATATTACAAAACAAAGTTTTTATGCCACAAAAATCAGAAGCAATTGCTTGTGGCTTCATAGCCTGCGACTTCTTTGTGATGTTGCTTAGAATATGTCCGTTAGTAAGCTTAGCTCCACTACAAACAGTAATCGTAAACTTCAAAAATACGCAAAAATTTATTTCATTCTTGTCTTGTACAGAAAGTAGTGACCGAAAGCCCACAACGCCAGTGAAATCTCAAAAGCGGTAGAGTTTACACACTTCTGCTGGACTACGGGCGTCACCCCCTATCTCTTTCTCTTTCCTTACTTCTCTCTGGACGTCAATCACGTCCCGACCAGATTAGACAACCCCTCGGTAATATTTCATACTAAAAAAGAAAGATGTCGTGGAGCATTCCTCCTTTCGTTCGTTCGCAAATACCTCAAGCAATTAATTAAAACCTGCAAGTTATGTCGAGATATTAAGAAATTACTTATGATAGTTTAACTCTCAAAAGTTGGAAAAGGAATGCGCTTTCTATGGGGAGAATGCCTTAAAGGAAAGCATCCCCATATTGCCAAACTACTCCGTACACTCACCCAGTCAACACTAACGTCAGTAAACTCAGAGTTGATGATGCAAATACTGACTCATCAACCAATGGCTTTCAAGCCATTTCTCGTTTTGCACCATGAGCTCAATTTTTGCCACGACCCATTTCAACATAGCTTTGCTGAACGCATGTCAACTTTTCAGAAGTACATTGCTTTCGAATTGAAGGGTTGTAGGAATCTTCACCCAAAAGTTAGTTCAAAGTTTTATTTTCTTCACGCGGAAAACGCACGTAACTATATACAGCTCTCATAAGACACTACGTGACAGCGTGAACAAATCATGTCTGCGACGGTGTATTACCTTTCATACGTTAGTTTGCTTTTCCTGACTAGAAGGGTTTAATGATTTTAAAAAGCCAGTTAATTGTACTTATAGTCTCCCTATCTGAGGTCACTTTAAAAACACATGACACCTTCGTAGGTGTAACGCATAGTTCTACTTAAATCTTAGATCGTTTCGTTGTGTAAGACAAACTTGACAACATTTGCCGCCATTCATCTTAACACTGCGAACACTGACATGCACTTTTGTATCAAGTTTTGTTCTAACATTATCTGCTCGTCAAGTCAACTGCATGCAAGAGAAGTGCTTTTTTACACGAAACAAACGCAGACGATAACGCTTGTAAGCTCTGAATATTTATAAAAGACAAGAAAAACAACAAATCTCCTAAACGCATTCAAACGCCACCACAACTGCTTCTTCTCCGGTTTTGTATACTTACAAATGCCGTAAACGTGGCATTGGGAATGATTGCTATGCAATGTCTTCAATGCGATTATGAGCGAAAGACAATGTCTGCAGACTCGCAAGTAATGGAAACATGCCCGGGCGGAGTTGACGTATTTGATTCTCATTAAGATAACTGCATCGAAAGAAATTTTTCAATGGATTAAAAAACATTAAGCAAAATATTAATTAAATTAAAATTTGAAACCGCTTCAGAAATTTATTTTATAAATTTATTGTTATTAGAAAACTTTTATAATCTCCCATAAGCTTTGTAAGCTTAAGGTCGGTTAAAGTTACTTAAAATCGTTTGTAATCTCTTTTAGCGACGTAGGACGCATAAATTGTTGCTCATACTCACAGTACTTCCAAACTTTTCAAGGGCTCAAATACTTCGGCTGCAAATGTTTCCAAACGGTTGCCGCGTAAATCTCTTTGTAAATGAAAAAATATCTCATTTTGCATTTAGTGAATTTAATTAAATTTTATAGTTGACGTTAGACTTACAATTCCACCAAACCAGTCAAGTGTAGGAAATCATAATTGTGCAGTACATTTAACTGATTGCCCGATAAAATTCTGGAAAGCACGAAACAAAGTCAAACAAATGTAGGAGAAAGAGAAAGAGAGAGAGAGAGAGAGAGAGAGAGAGAGAGAGAGAGAGAGAGATAGAGAGGGAGATGTAATAGCTTATTAAACTACTCCGCCTTGTGCCCCTAAAGATATTATTAAAGTATATTTTTCCAATTATTGTAAGTCAGAACTACTGAGTTAAAAAGTAGTGAACAATGTTTATTTGACAAGTGATCAATAAACAGAAAACACATCACGCAATCAGTCTTCTGCCCGACTCATACATTCACTTTTGACAGACTCATGTAATTTATGGAGGGTAACAACCTTCGTAACATATCTTTCATATGTCTATAACGAATCAACATTTTGTACACTTCTTCAGTCAAATGATGCTTTGAAGCGTATGGAGTAAACAAACGTCCTATTACATCCAAGAGATCGGATGCTTTTACATGGGATGAATCCTAATACTGGGCAAAAGTGTTTCCAACAACTCTCCATAGTAAGGGGACCGTGCAGCTTTGGCAAATTATTTTGTTGCTTGATGCATTTTGCCAAAAAAGCACACACCCATTGTTTTATATTTTCACTCTGAAATAGTTTGTGCTCTACGTTCCCTTGTGGTTCGCTATTTGAATTATTTCTCAAAAAGAGCATTTTAAACAACTCCGACAGTTTTGCTTACTGGAGCTTGAGTTAAATCGTTTCAACAGAGTTGAGTTTACTTTTTATGGAAAGGCGCCTAAGCATAATGCGATGGTTGATGTTGTCTTCTAGCAAACAGTGTATGGAAATACACTTAACACCCAGAAGGACTCAGGCCGAATTTTTCATTTCATTTTCTGAATCGATTCAGACTTGTCTGTCCATCTGTCCGTCCGATAACCGTTCGTGTATTCTTGAGTTCAACCTAACGGGCGCAATTTTGAAGATACCATTATCAAGTACACAGGTTCAGTGACGTATCTCGGCCCAACGACAGTACTGGGCAGTGATGGAAAATGAATGCGATCGGACTACTTTTGCGCCCACCGCCCATATAGCGTTTTATCTTAAATAAGCCGGTTTTTGAAAACAAATTACAATTTTCGAAATATTTCGCCAAAAATTGCTAAACGATAGTGTTTCGCTTTCCAAATTGATGCGAAAAATCCGATTCGACAAAGCGATCTTTTGGAATCCTCTCTTCTATAACCAATCCTGCGTACGCTAAACTTTGCATGGGGGAAATTAATCCACGATAATAGTTTTACTTAAAAATGAAGTGAACTAAAAATGAAAACTATAAACCTAATTCCCGGACATCATTTCATGTTTGAGTTCTGTTGGAAAAGGTGTAATTTTGAAAATTTCATAATGAATATTTGTCCGTAATAGCAATTAGGCGCAAACATTAAATTTACTAAGTTTGGACCTAGTCGGTAGACGGTTTTGGGCACCCTCCAATACAAGCGTCTGTAACCCTTTACAGGAGAACACAATATCATTATTTGTGTATTAGCATGAAAATCAATAAAGTGGAGTAGAGTGTTTAACGGTCGGTCTTATTCGACTACAACAATTTTGCTTTCAGTTACAGTTTAGTTTGCACAGCGTGCATATGCTCATGATCACTAGATGATCTTCAAATTCTCGACTACATGTCACCCTGTTCGTCGAACATTTTGTGTGGAATCTCATGACCATGAAAATAGGAGGTGGGCGGCAAGTCAATGGAGAATTTTTACAGTCAATCTCTTCACTTCTTCGTTTGATTTAATGCATCGTCTCTTTATCTTTCCTCCGTGTTGTACCACACTGTTCCATGTTCAATCTCTTTAATAACAACAACAACAAATCGAAAACTTTTCAACCATCAAAAACACTCACGCGTTGATAAATGGAATTTTCATGGCTTGTAAGTAAACAAGACCACAAAAAACTTCCTCTGTCCATTGTTCCACAAGTAAAATTTCTCCACAAGTTACTTCTGTCTTCTTCTGTCCCCAGAAGAGTATGCAAAGAAATGTTTTCCTTTCCTTTGGAATTTGCTTTGACATGTATGGCAAAAGAAAATTATTATTAAGATTGTCGTTGTTATTGTAATTGTTATTATAATTGTTGATCTTTGTTGGTTTTATTAGTTTTCTCTTTCTCTTCGAAGTTAAACAACCGTACGAAGGAGTAGGCGGAGGAATTAAAAACTATTGTATTTTATTGTGCGAGTGCATGTATTTTAAATGTAAACAAAAGGATTGGTTAGCATTTGAAATGGCAACGATGGCACGACCACGTTTGTGCCTGCGTATGATGGAATGCATGCGTACATCAAATACATTCGTGTAAATGTCAGTAAGCAAAGCAGTAAATGTCAGTTGTGCACATTCACAAGAAATGCTTTATACGGGAAACCTTAGAAAGCAAACGCTGACAAAGGGAAGACAACAACAACATTATCAGCAGCAAACGTAGCCATAATATGCAAAAATATCATAAAATTGTAAACTTGAAAATTATTTTGAATAAAACCGGCAATAATACCAGAGGACGCATGAAGGCGAAGACATTTGATAATGAATAAAAAATTCTAGTTAAACCCAGTATCGTCATAAGATGTTGGTATGCTGAGGTCATCAATGAAAATGAACGTTCGGAACGTTATCCACGAAGGTTATCAACTTGCAGGAAAATAACTGTGTCGGTACCGTTTACGACTGGTGCTGAAACTATAGATCTCGGTTGATATAATACCCAATGAATAGATTTTGACATTTGAACTCATAACACCATCTCATGAATAAAAGGGAATGACTTTCTGAGTTTATCGGACATAACTCCCTAGTTGCGGTAGATCTGATGAGAGCGTCGTCTTGTAGTTCTTCGAATGCTTCAAAGCTATAGCATTTCTTGGAAACCAATTGGCGCCGATCGTTGTTTGACCATTTGGTTTATATAGAGGGATAAATGTCAGTTGACAAGAAACGCTCATGAAGTGCATATGTCTGCACTACACTTACACTCCTATACTTTTCAAAAATATATCAATCTATCTACATCGAATCGATCGGTAATAACATGGAAAATAGAGAAGAATAATAATTAAAACCCGATTGCCTCCTATTGACTGTTAACGTATCTGATGAGCTCTTCTTTCTCCCAACCTACGAACTCAATTGAACGTCAAATCGATCTTCTGTTATTTTTTTGATGATCATCAAAGTTGAAATTTATGCTCAATGTTGTTAACGTGGAAATCATGTTGAAAGCATACAGTCGCGCAAGACCGACTTACGCTCATCTACTTCCTTGTGTCTATTTTTGACGTAAAATACCATAAATTAGACATTGTCCACATATAAAGGCTTGTTGTTCGTGAGAACCCTGATGTGCAACAAAAGAACAGAGCTACAGCAAACCACATTTATATGTTAATTCATTGTTTTATACCAAATACCAAGGAGTACACTTTGCTGCTTTTCTAAGGTTTACATTTTATAACCAGCTTTATATGGGTAGGAATTTAAAGGATGGCCCCAGCCCCTTCAGATTTTATGATTTGTTTAATAAGGCAAAGCACATTTTTTGCACGAGTTTTTATCGACAAAAATCAAAAATGCAAATTTTGTTCACGTATCATGTCATGTTCTCAAAATCAGGCGTCGTATAGAAATCAGTCATAGAGCGTTGGTGCTTGAGCGACAACAAATTATTATAACTGCTTTTATCAAAATATCTGAAAGGCACGATCTGTACGTTGAAAAATAAATAGACATATACTGGCACCGGAGGGACGGACAGACAAACAAAGACACGGACGTACACTTTTAAGTCTATTCGAAAAATGATTTAAAAGGTGAGTTTATCTCACCTATCAACACCTTCGTGGCGTTGCGTACATAAACACAGGCTATATATACCTCTTACTATAAGGGGTGTAGGAGATAATAAAATCACTTCGCTATTTTCCCTCATATTCTTATTATTTGGAAATGAAAGAATGCCCCAAGTCAACAAGAGTAGAATTTATGTTCCATCAATGGATTAGGGGTCAGAGTTCATTGAGAGAAATTTGAAACCACTCTGCTGGATACTGCGAAATTTATCAAAAGTCCTTTATACGTTTTCTATAAATTCTTAAATTTGTTTACTCTTGCGCTGGCTTTAAATTGGTTTGCATGACACTTTTTCTTTTTGTTTAATTTCATTCTAAATAATTAATTGTGTACACTTTTGACCTGCGTGGAGGCGGCTTATTACGCCACGTCGCAAGTCATTAATTTACAGCATACTCTGTCGCGCACACGTTACCTTTATCAACTTAATGGCAGAAAACAATAAAATAAAATTAAATTTCACATTATGATTACATTATGTACTTTATTGAAATGAAAAAACATTTTTCATTAACGATTCTCTTATCGGGAGATCTTTGAGGTGTCCAACCAACAACAATAACACGTCATTATAATGACGTCGACAGGCAAACAGCGGCAGCAGCAGCAATGACAACGTCGCGTATGATTAATATTAATTAAGGTTGTGATTTCGTGCAAAAAAAAATAGAAAAAATCGAGTTTGCATCCCCCCCATGCGAATGCTATCATGTTATGTGTTGACATGATTAACGTTCGTTTGTGTCGTGTGCACAGAGTATAACTTTTGTTTGAGATAAGTTTTATTTTTTCTACTTTTTTTACACGTTCTTTCCATTCTCAAATAGAGCAAAATTGATTCGGTTAAAATTAAATAATACTACAATGCTAGCATGAAACTGTGTAGGAAACCCCTAAAGAACTTTCATCTTGCTTTCTTCACTTAGGCAGTGTATTCCAACACTGTGCCCCGCCTTTTTTTTATACTCTACACCACTTGCGCTTCAAGGGTGCATTAGACGATCAAAAAGGTTTTATAAAGTACTTTCGAACTTTAAATTTATCAGCTGAGAAACATGAATCTTTTAACTTTGATACGTTTAAATGTGTGTGTCGCGTGTATCGCGTAGGGCCTGAAATCGTCAAATCTACTACGTTATGTTGTCCATTATAAACACAACATAGAGAAATTTGTATGTGTTTTAGCATTAGTGTGTATATATCACCTGAGGTAAAGTCGTATTAGGTCTGTGCGACTACGAAGGGCAAGTCTATCTCAGGTCAGTCCTCGGGTTTTGTATTCAACCTACAAGTCGTAAGTGTCAAGACATTTCGATGAAAATTTCTCGGAATCAAGGACCAACGCTATTGAAAATAATCTGGAAGGGACATTTTCACGAATACTCCTCCTGCTAAATGAACAAAGGGTATTTTGGAATAAGGTTTACTTTTTGGTGTTTTATGTAAATAAGTGCTACGAAGCCGTGACTTTCTTTTCAGGACACTCCCCTTTAAGTAGATTTCCGCCACATAACGTCCAGATGGAGAGACGGACATGCTTAAATCTATTCATAATATGATGCTGATCAAGAGTGCATATACTTTGTGGGGTCTCTGAAGCTTCCTCCTTGCCAATGCAAACATTGTGACAAAATGAACATAGCTCTCATCCTTCAATGAAGGACATAAAAACCCTTTGGAAGATTTCCTAATTGTTTGTAATCGACAATTAAAGTTCAAGTTAAAACAATGCCAAACGCTGATGAATATAACTTTTATTGCCTTAGCTTGCACAGCCAAATGACATTTTGCTCTGCCCTAACTAAAATTTCATCCTACGTTTATAAGTTAGTCTACCCAGTAGATTAAATCTTTTTTTTTAAATCCAAGCCGAGAAGCAAAAAAAAAAATGAAATAAAATAAAAGTTAAATCGATAAAAATCTTAATCAGAAACTTACAAAATTTTTAAATAATTTCCCGGCGCGAATAAATTCGGTGGCAAACTTTCAATTTTGTTCTCGTCCAGATATCTGAAGGAAGAAAAGCAAGATAAAGAAGAAAACAAAACCAAGTTAATAAGAATTTTTTAACTTCGGCTGAAAACGAATTCTGACAACCTATGAGCTTAACAAACGAGATGACACTGTTGGTCTTAAGTATAAGATGAGACGAATGCAGACATGAATGAGATAAGAATGTTGGAATTTTGGTTCGACACCTATCTGAAGCATCTTTTCCAAAGGGATGTATGTGTTGCTAGTAAGCGCGTGAGTCTTAGATCAATGCGTGTTATAGATAAGATTTAATTATCGAAAATGTTTGAAGCTTTACTTCGTCACCCCTTGTGGACACCTACTTCACCTACTTAGGGCAAACCTGTCTTTGCATTCTGAACTCTTGGATGAAAGCGTAGATACAAAAACAGACAACCGGACAAACGAAGATAAAATTCGGGGAATGGACGATTGTACGAATACTTGCTACGCGTGATCTCTTATCTCTGGTTGTTACGTTCGGAAGGATAGACCTAACACACTTTCGTGCGCTGATAGTAAGCACGAAAATCAAAGGATGCCTTAAAAAAGATAAGCAAAAATAGAAAAACGATTTTTTTTTATTTTATATAAAAAGAAATAATTTTTCGCTTCATTTCATAGGCGATGCTTGTTATGTGCCTTCCTTACGAGCAAAAAGAAAACAAAGTCAATTTTCAGTTTATTGGGTAAACAATAAATTGAAGATTAATTTTTGATTTATATCAGCAATTAAAGTTTATGGTCAGCCAAAACGACAAAAAAAGAGTTGATATGATGCCCTCGAACTTTTGGACGCCTACCTTGGCGCTCTGTACAATTTATCCACACATAACTTTGCACTTTGCAAAATTGCGACAGATGTTTGCTTGTCTTTTACACGCTTGCGTATAGAATTCGTTACCGTCGATAAGAGTTGAAACTAACGGCGGCATATGATTGCATGAATTCTGATAATTTATTTCTAAAAGACGAAAAGGCGCCGTAAGTCGGACCCCGTAGCCGTGGGGCAAATAGTACATAACAAGTTTTGAGTAAAGAAAACGCAAAGATTTTGAGGAGCTTCGGAAATCTAACTTCCGGCCGTCCACTACCTACTGGTATGATATTAGTCTGGCCGATGCTATAAGCGACTCTGACGGACATTTGACGATCAATGAAATGAAGCATAAGCCCGACGTTGGAAAATTTCGCCCTTTCGTGGCAACTTGCGTTCCCGCTTTCGTGGGGAATTATGGCTTAAGAAGAATTGTTTACTGAAACTTGCGTTGTTTCACCGCGAACTGGTGTAGTGTATAAAAAAGAAATTCCTCTCACTGGAACTGAAATTCGCTTATGAGGATTGCAAGCACGAGAAGTGTATTTTCGCATTTTAGCCTCCAAGAATAAGTTAATAGAATCTGGCTTGAGTGTTTCGAGATATTAAGTCTTCGAGGTCATCCATAAACAATTTGTTTGCAATGCTTCCTGATCACTATAGCAACTGTTTTGCTCTTAAGATGTGATTCTAGCAAACATTTGGAAAATTGCAAAAGCCCTTCAATAGGGAGCTTCGTCTCCAATGAACCAGTCCACTATATTCCAATGGACAACAAAAACATTACCTAAGGGTTCACGCAATTGATATGAAACCACAAGGCGACCCCCTTTCACGTAACTTATGTCTTTTTGCTCGAATGTTACGGCATTTTTAGTAAACAAACACTAACTCACAACGCCATGAGTATCACTGTGAGATGTATTTCCTAGGGTTACACGCAAACTGATAAACTAAGTGTGCCCTTCGGTGCTAGTGGGTGTAAACATCGAGGCCGCTTTTTTCATACAAAAATTGTTGTTTTTTTTTTTTGTTTATGAAGTGCATATGACTCTTACACATACTTACAGTGTCTTAACTGGTATCGTAGACAAACGTTTAAACGCATTTTCTGTCAGCTGAGCAATGCCACAAAATTTTAATACTCTGCAAAAAAAAGAAGGCAACCAACGCACAACACAAACAATTATTGAAAACAAATTTAATCAAAAGTAAAAAATTCTTTTTTTTCCTCGAATCAGTTATGCTCTCAAACTGTCAGTTAAAAGAAGTGAATTTTTGGTTAGACTTCCTGTGCGATTGTTTAGAAACATATTGGGTTCCACTCGTTGAGTTCGACAAATTACTTTTCAACAATCACTTACTGTGGCTTTTTTTACACCCATCACCGAAGCATGAGAGGTATATTCATTTCGTCGAAACGTTTGCATCACCCAGGAGGAAGTTTCAGAGACCCCACAAAGCATTCTTTATCCTGAATCGATTTAAGCATGTCCGTCTATCTGTCCGTCTGAGTAATGTTTGTGGTAAACATTCTCCTCTAAAACTAAAGCCATCGGCTCGGAATTGAGTAAAAATGTTGGAAGTTCTTACACGCAGGTCCATACCGGAAATGGGATCGAGAATTCGTTTTTCCTTAGTGGTATTGTCAATTAGTTATCAGATGAAAAGACTTGGAGAGTAGACATAGATAGGTTAACTGTGATGGGTACATATAAGATTCGGCCGTGGCCGAGCATAATTTTTTTACTTGTTTTTGTTTGCTGATTTTATTTTTTGTGTTCGTTTCCGCTTTCATTTCGCTGCGGAGGAATTCGCTGACGTGCTCAGCAATACTTCAATAATTGAAGCGTAATTTTCTTTAAAGTTGTTAAAAAAAGGAAAAAGGCTCCTTTAAATCCCTGAGTGTTGGCCGTTTTCTATCCATAAATTCCATAAAAGCTTCCCTAACGGAGCAAACAGAAGTAGAGTCTTTTACAAATTTTCCTTTTACTTAGTCCTCTACTACTATTCATCTACTTGGCAGGTAGAGGATAAGCATGTGCACACACACATACACATCCGTATGCAATCCGTTGGTAGACACACAATTTTAATTTATAATTGAAAACTACGGTTAGAGACAATGTGGACAAGCATTTTTTTTTTTTTAAGTAAGGATTGAAAATTAATTAATTGCTTTCGTACCGCTAAGGGAAAGATTTAAGAAAAGCTTCATTTATGTTTGCGTTTTGTTTCGATTACTGAGGGTAACCCATCGATTTGAAAGACGTGCTACGAAGTCGTCAGGACTACGCATCCAACTAAGTGTCAGGGTCCGTCTATCGGAAAACAATGCCACTTAGGCCGAATGTTAATCGAATCCAAGCATTAACTGTACTTGAGTCAATTGTGATTTCAGTTTCATATATGAATAAAAATATCCAAATGAGAAAATTGAATAGAGACAGGATGACACATGACGACTACACATGGATCTTGGAGTTTAACATTCGAACAACGGGTGTCACAGTTGACCGAAATTGAAAACTAATCATAAAAACCAGCAAAATGAAGACCTTCTATTGTAGCTACTGCTGTGTTCAACGGTACAACGGTGCCACGACATTTTCCAAAATGATTACACCAAGTACAAATTCGTGATGTTTAACCTGCCGATAATGAAGAATACTCCGGAAAAGGGTTAACACAATGAAGCAGAGTATCTGAGGTAAGGATCGACACTACAATAACTTGAGCACAGGAGACTGATACTCTTTTGAGTGCTTTTGTAAGACTCCTTGTCTTCGAAGCTTTCGCTCCTCCATTCTTCTTTTTTGGGCTGTATAAGAGACGAAAGTCTAAAAGGAAACCTGATCGTTATAAAGGTTTCTTAATACCTTGACGGCGGTCCGGCCACAGAAACATAGAAAACGCTTTAAAAAATGTACGCAAACAAACGTCAAGTTTCCAAAGCACTCCATACGATGCTCACTTTTCTATTCTTAACATTATGATTAATATTCTAAACAATCCTATTCTGTTAACAGTAAAATATATCTGGCTGAGTGCCCGAGTAGGCAAAAAGTCTCGACTAGCAGCTGAATGGTCGTGGGTTCGAATCCCAAATGCGGTAGAATTTTCAATAAAACCGATAGCCTTAGATGCACTTAGAAGCACTTTTAAGACTTTAATCTTATTCTCTGGCTAAATTAATAATAATAATAATAATAATAAAATATAATGTTTTTTTTTTTTCTAGAATACTTACAATGTCTCAGTTATGGGTAAGTTATCCAAAAATGATGCTGACAGTGATGTAAAATTGTTACCAGTCAAATCTCTGAGGAGCAAGAAATTATGCAAGAAAAGCAAGGGAATAAAGTGAATTTTAACTTAATATTAAAAGTTTAAAAACATATTCTATTGCAAAGAAGGAAACACTTACAGCATAGTAATATCACGAGCGGGTAGATTTATAGGAATAGCAGACAATTGTTGAAAACGACACAATAACTCTGAGCCACGACAAGGGCAACTTAAATTCTGCGAGTTGGGCCACACTGTAAAAAAGCAACAAGAGATACGCATAAGGGAAGACCTGAAAGTGCGAACGGTGGAAACGCGTGGAGGTAAACTACATAAGTTGGGTCTGAAGAGTGTACACAACATAAACATTACCATTAGCATTAAGGATAGGGTGCAACAGAATGCAAAGCAATAGCAACACAAATGGAGGGACATTAGCAAGGATGACACAACCCGCACGTATTCATACAAATTAACATACAATTGCTGTTATTTAAATAGTTAGGAACGTTTAATTTCAAGCGACTAATTAGCATTTCTTGCCAAATTGTAATGAAAAGCGACACGACCGTACCCAACTTTTCGCCCATTACGCTTCATCACATCAAAATGACAACATGCACACATATATATTTTTCTCTTATTGCTTTCACTTACAGCATGTACCGATGGGTATATCATCGTGGCGTCCGTATGGTTGTTTACGAAATAAATGATCCCAAAATTTGGCATCGATGTCGTTAACACAATTCCACTCATCGGAAGCATCGTCACAATCAGCTTGGCCGTCACAATTGAGACGTTGTTGAACGCATTGTGTCGTTGTGTTGCATTGGAAATAACCCATCGGACATGTAGCATCCAATACATCGATGGGCAATATAACAATGGTGTTGTCCTGACTTGAACTAAATGTCAACGCATCTGTGACACCCACAATTATTGTCATCGTCGTTATAATCATCATCATCATCATCAAGGGCGGGAATAATGCGACATTGCCTTGCATTAAATGCCAAAACGAATCTAAAAAGAAACGAAAATAAATAAAGAATGATAATTTAAACGACCCGTCTCTCTAAATATCTGGTTCTACTTTTTTGTGAAGTATGTTGTGCAGAATGTTCAAAAAAAAAAAAAAAAAAAAAAAAATTAAAATGCAGCGAAATTTCCTTAGTTTGTCATAACCCGTACAGCCTTACATTTATATAAACGATTCTCTGCACTAATCTGAAGTTTGTGCCCAAACACTGTGATCGTCAAATATCAGTCAAAACGTTGTACTGAACGACGACCCTAATAAGCGCTAACCATTTAATTGTGATTTGCTGCTCAAAAGCCACCGAAGAGAAGGATTCATTAGAGTAGCGAAAGGCTGTTAGCGATGGGAAGTGCTCTTCTAACCATCAAGTCAGTGGAAAAAGATTATGATCGAGGTAGGCGAAGGACGGGTCGAATGGTCGCACGAACTGAATTAAATCTAACATAAACTATAGTCCAGTCCAGGTACTATTATGAGCTGTTGCCATCCAACAAGAGAACCCACGAATAAGCAATGGCGGACTACCTATTGACTTGAAAGCCCAGCAAACGTTCCTGTCGTCGGGAAAATCTATTGGCGTATCCACGGTATACGCTCGACCTCTACAGCAGCTCCTATGCTGAACTAAACTAACCTTGCGACCTCCAAACGCATGCGAAAATTGCTCGGTGAACATCTTACGCAGAAGGCAGACATCATTAGTACAGAATTCATCAGAAAGTGTCCTTTTTATTGTGAAGTAGTTTACTTTCAAGAGTTACACCACTTTCGCCAAAACCTATGCAGAGACTCATGTCAATGTCTTTTATCCCTTCCTTTATTTCTTTTAAGAAAACCGTAATGGTGTGGAGACGTGTGCACACATGACAATATAAAACATGTCAGCGTAGACAGATATATATGCAAACATAAGTTTCGAAGTCTGTCTTCATTCCCCGGCCACAGTGTTTTCGGTGTTCGTAGTCAGAAAACTGAATATTACTCTCGTCGAACACAAACAACAATTTTCTTAATTTTATGTAAGAAGAAAAAAACAAGTTTTCACTTTATTGAAATTATTGTTTACCAATGAAAGTCATAAGAAAATGCAACGAAACATGTGAAAATGATTCTCATGTCAACTCCGATCACCACTATATAAAACTTTTGTTGTTAAAACGGGGAAAAAAAAAATGGAAAATCATTCTCGATTTTCTTTTTATTCATAAAAATATGCTAAGCCCCGGAAATATATTGCTCCTGGTATCTATGCAGAGTAAATAATGAGTAACATGAGATGGTGTTGGTAAAGGAAGACACGAAGTTTACCCAAATATTTGCACACAATGGTCACAAAATATTTGTCTCAGTTTATTCATTTTCATTACAACTTTTTTTTTTGTGTTTCATAACAAAAACATTTTGTTTCGATGAAATTTATTATTAAAAAGAGATTCCGTACTATTTACCATTCAGTGTTCAATAAATACTTAAAATGCGATTAAGTAAATTCTTTAATGATTTATACTCATTCTCCCTCTCGCTCTCGCTCTTATTGTGTTTTGTTCCTAAAATTATTTTTTTTATGCCTATCAATGCAGGTGATCGGCATACTACGTTTGTCTCTCGACTGGTAACTTTTAGTCACTTGTGATCGTTTGTATAAGATGAACTGCCTTTAGATTAATACTAATCGGGCCACGATGGGTTTTTGGGCCACCATTTTTGATTATTTGATATCACGCTTTCAAACATACATAGGGCTTGTGTGTATTTTATATTTATATACGGCCCTCTCTTGTTTGGATGAATGAATTCAATCTATTAAGAAAAGCAATAGCATTATAATTATTCGCATAACTACCATAAGTGGTTCGTTATAAAATCATCTGATACGATTCGGCTTAGGAATAAGATTCCGAGGGCATTACATCACCTTTGTCTGTCCAGATATCTCATTTTGGTTTTCTTTAAGCTTCAAAAGGTATAATAAAAAATTGTAAATCGACACACACACACTTTCCTCAAATATTACAAAAGCTAAATTATCCTCCCAATGCCGAACCACTGATATAAACTGCAGTGGCTGGATCTATCTAGAGGTCCAGTAGTGCATTGGTAGGTATAAAGCTCGCTTAACGATTAGTTTTAAATGTCAATCATACTTAGGGTGATGTCCCAAATGGTACAAATGGTCTAAGTGCTCAATACTTAGTAGCTAAGCCCGTGGCCATTTTCTTAGCTGTAACATCAATTTGATATTTGCTTTACTATCATTATAGATATAAGAATCTCGTTCTGTAGAAATTAAATTAATAAGTGATTGCGGGAGTGGCGTTAAATAATAAGATGCGAAAACCACTAGAAACTTTTGGCCATTATCTGGTTCCTATTGCGACGATATATGATTCTCAACTGCAGACGGGTAACAACATGCGCTTGTGGGTAATAATTCAATCGTCAGAGAACGTTAGATGCATCTAAACATGCGTATGATGCGAACGAAAGATTTCTTATAGGGCACACCACTACCTCTGCTCCCTCGTTGTCCAGTGCATCTAAATTACACTGAATTCTATTCCGTCATTTGTTTACTCTTTAACGCTCCTCTTCTTAACCGCTCTCCTCTCCTTTTAACCACTCTTTCACATACTGAGAACTTCACACATAGTGTAAACCACTTTGTGTTTTTTTCTCTTCTTTCATTAAACCATACCCGTGTTGTTGAGTGCAAATGTGCTTCCAGTTGTTTTAACAATACCAGAACAATATTACGCACGTGTGTGCTGGTGAATATTTGTATCTTCTTCTTATTGCATTTACGTTAGAGATTGTGGATATGATTTATAGGATAGACTAATATATATATATGTATATATAGGTGTTTAGATATGATTTATTTGCATCAGACATAGTCTCTAATCTCAGGAAAATAACCAAAATGTTCTTTAGAAAGTTGAACAATACCTTGCGTCAAAATACTTTATCTTCTAACGCTGCAAAACACGTGAAGGCCGAACAAAACTCTTTTGTTCTTTCCGAGATGTGTCGAGTACTTGATAGGTTTAGAAAGCTGGGAAAGAAACTGATTGAATGAGATATCACGACTCATCAGCTTTTTAACCTTCGCGGGAATAAAAGAAGTTCTTGTCTCTCGCATTTCAAATTGATCTAAAGCTAACAACTGCCAGCAGAGGTAGCGATCACCTGCTTGGCAAACCTACCACTTCACAGTGCTTTAATCAGCAGACGAGTCACTGTAAAAGCCTAGTCTTAATTAAAGAGACTTGTTCTCGAATGCCGTATAACTGAAAATCAACTGGCGACTTAATTGCTCTTGATTTGACTGCCCTGACGATGTGAAGTAAATAAACTAATAAACTCTTCGTGCGGAAGAAAGATTTTTGATGTCCCAGAACCTAATACTAACTAGCTGTGGGAGTAATTTTGTTTACAATCACCAAAAAAACTGATCTCATGTACTGCACGAAACTACTCCACAAAGCGTAAGGAAAGACCCTGATATCTCTACCTAGATCAAATCTGAAAGCGACCATAGCTTGTTTGGGTCAACGCGTCGCATTGTCAGATCTTATGCACAGAGATCTTCGCGGTAGTTGCTGACATCACGGGGTACATTGAATCCATTAAGGGAATACTCATCTCCTGTTCTGCCTTTGAGATAAGACGGAGATCGTTAGCGAATTTTTTAATAATCTTCTCGCAAGTAATCTGATTCCACAGCAGTCTGTTGCAATTTAAATCGGCTATGGGTCAGGTTACCATTCTAATCTAACTTAAGTAAGCAGCTTGTTCTCTCCAGCTATAAATTTATAATGCTCTATAACTGACACCGTACCCCGGCATAGAGAAGACATCCCCTGGATGTGGGAACTTAAAGTGGAAGTGTATGTTAGTTTACAAGTACTACGCTAACGAATAATGGCTAGCAAGTAGACCTTGAATTAGAAAATAGTTTCCAGAAGTGAAACCTGTGTTGGTGTATGTTTCAATTGTATCGGGAGAACTGTCCTCTACAAGTGCGAGCAGTAAATCGTGCCTCATTGCCTTCTAACGTAACCCTGACGTGAGAAACCATAAAATTGACAGAAATTCTCTAAAGCAAACGCAACACCATAGATGCATAAGCATCGCGAATAGTAGACCAATCTATTGGTAAATGTCTCGCCCCTCGATAATGCCTTTAAGCGTTTTTTGATTTTATTTTTATTATATAATTTATTCTTTTGTTGCGTTTAAAATAAATTTTATTTAATAAGAAAAAACGCATTAAAATTTCGAAATTGCCAAACAATTAAACGAACACAATTCGAACCGGAATCGGATGTCAGTCAGTAAACAAACAAAAGTAAATTTAATCAACGTAAACAAAATCAATATTAAAAAGCGTGTGTTTATTGCATTACAACAACAACAACAACAATAAATGGAAATGGAAAAAACAGTGGAAAATAAAAAAATTAAGTAAATATTGTCGAAAAACTTATTGAAATGAGAACGAATAGGTTAACGTGAAGTCCTCTCACTGGTTGTTTTCGGGTTCGCGATTGTGTCATCAAATGCAATGCAAACGAATTCTTTTTTTCCATCAAATTTATTACTCGATAGCAGAAAATGCAGACGTGTTAACGCTACTTTACGATCGTTGCAATTATTATAAAATTTGCGGTAATTGATTGAACGTGTTGTGAGAAACCTTTCGACATGTCACTTACGCACATGGGTCAGTGAGCTGGATTGACGCTAAGCAGGGGAATGTTGGTGTAGGCGACAATCTGTCAGTTTGCCGTCATTCTTCGCATCTGCTTCGGATATGAACATCTCTGCGATTACTTGCTGGCAGACTAAGCGAGAAAACTCGAACTGACTTACATGTATAAAAGCTCCGAAGACGAAAGCGAACGCCGAGGGCGACCGGAAATCTCCCGCGATATTGCTTTTGTGTGCGGAACTTAAAATGTATGGAGGAAGTGAACAATTTTCATAGCAAAATCATTGCCAGCGATGAGTTCCATTTAGTTTACGCATCGGCTCCCGTCCTTCTTCTCAGTCAGGGCACAAATTCGCGAAGTGAAAGACGTACATGTCAAGAACCCTATGCTGCTTACCATAAACCTCACAAGAGAATTGAGTTTAAGAACTGCAAACATTACGTTGTTGTGGTATTCTTTGTCAAGTTGGAAAAAAAAATAAACGGACCTATGCGTGCAAAGCAACTCCGAGAGCATTTGTATGTTTACGACTTTTTAATATTAAGTAAATAAAAATACATTTTTATTTTTACGTCCTCTTAACTGCAATAAAGTCTATTTTTATATGAAACACTACAATACACCACATGTAAGAAGGAAAGAAAGTAAGAAAGGGAAGAGAGTGGGCGTACTGTTAAGATCTTAAGCTTCCATATGCTGGCACATATGCATGTCAGAGCACAAAGTGTAGCATCAGGATTTCTCTGCAACTGTCAGTGGCGGCGGTTCTCAAAACACAGTATCCAACAAGCACGGTGAGGCAAAGCTCATTAATTTAACAGTACGCAAGGAATATGGGACGACTTTATAGAGGAACTTTTATGTCCATCACTCATAGGTAGATATAACAATTATGCCATAGATGGGAAGATGCGTCACGGAATGCATAAGGGGTATGTATACGTATGTATGGTACATGGACTGTTTTCTGCCACACTGAACCAATCGCATGCAGCGAAAGAAATTTAAACATTGCCGGTACACTTTTAAGTTTTCAGTCTCTGTCGCTCATAAGCTGTATTTATATGATTCTAATATATAACAATCTGCATCTCGTCGGTTATCACAATGTTCATTATTACAAACAGTGAGATAGAAGGCTGAAACCTTCTCTGTATATTCCTGGTTGAATGCCGCAGGGCTCCTCTGAAAATGAACATAATCAGCAAAAAGTCTTAACTAACTTATAAAAAGTAGTGAGCTTAACTTTGGTAAAACTATTTACCAAAAACCGAAGTTATGCGAAGTTGAGTGTAAGTCGCCAAAAACTATGTTCGTAGTAAGTAGAAATCCTCTCTTAGCTTAGAATCTTAAATGCCATACCTCGACGTTTAGTTTACATACCTCGAGCCTTAATCTACAATTAAGAAAAAATATATTGAAATTTTCCTGCCCTCATGCAAGATCGTGAGCTTGAAAAGGGACCCGTAAGGAGTATGTAATCTTTTTTTAAGCCTAAGGTCGTTTAAACTGGATTAGATCCGTTCAGAGAGAAACTGCTCTTCAAGCATGTAACCCCCGCATGTATCATTGATTCTCCTCCATCCTCTTCACTTGTTGATAAATGCCATTGTTCATGCATGATGGGCGCGAAAACTATTTGCGGACCTCTTGTGTAAACACTCTTGCTACTAGAGTGCCCACTCACTTGTGCCCACACACCGAAGAACATAAGTGGGCATACTGTCTCTAAAAGAACTCTACAGATAGCGGTATCACTGCTATAATCTAATCTATTAGTATCTAATAGAATTGAAAATTTACACTGGACAAATTGTAGATACAAAGCTGATGAATGGAGAGGTACATGATACATGCAAGTGTAGGTGGTGGTATGAACCAAGCGACTGTAAATGTTTTCCTGGCATTGCCACAGTTTTACCGGTTGTTTAAGCAATTGTTAAGCAACACAATGTTTGACGACACACAATAAGCATTTTGATTAAATTTTCTAACAGATAAGCAGTTTTCAACCGCCTTCTATAATACTAGATCGAGAGCAAATGCTACTATTTTTATAAAATTCCATATGCCATACACGGAAGATGTTTTAAGCCTTGCTCGTCCTCTTTCCGTTTCACTTTATTTTTTGCTTTTTATAAAAGAAGAATTTAAAAATCAAACTAATGTAAGGGAATGCTTTCTTTTTAACCCTTAAATGCATGTATTTTTGTGTAAGAAAAGGAAAAAAAATTGAAATTAACCGGAGAATGGGAGTAGATAACGGGAAAAATAAAAAAAAGCCACATA
>NW_024006198.1:0-3586 GCF_014805625.2 Glossina fuscipes | reverse complement strand
TCAATAAATCTGAAATTTTTGCTGTATCAATAAAATCTACACCAATTGTTTATTAAGAGAACTCAATACACTTGAACTTTTTGTGGTATTAATAAAACCTACACCAATTACTTTTAAGACAACTCAATAAATTTGAAATTTGTGCGGTGTCAATAAAACCTACATAATTATCTTTTAAGAGAACTCAATAAATTTGAACTTTTTGTTGTATGAATAAAACCTACGCCAATTATTTATTAAGAGAACTCAATAAATTTGAACTTTTTACGGCACCTGAAACATCGGTGGATAACATAAAAAGTTATCTGGCGACAAAAGTCCCATCAGTCAACTTAAAGCGCGTTAGCGTCTTCAAAATGGCTCCTTCTCAAGCTAGGGCAATCTCTGAAAACATTGATATGTTGTTAAACAAGTCACTGTGGCCAGTAGGATCCTTAATTAAGGAATTTATCCCTCGAGATCGTCCCCGTAATACCAAGGCAATAGTCTTGTCGCCTTCAAAAAACTAATTGTTTCTTCAGGCTCACTATCTCTCATTTATCAAAATGTTAGGGGCCTAAATTCGAAAATTCGTTCCACTTTTCTAAATTCAGTGAGCTCGGAGTTTTTCTGTTTGGCCTTTACTGAAACTTGGCTAAAACCTGACCTTCATTCGTCTGAACTTTTTCATAATTCTTTCCAAGTCTTTAGAAAGAGTGAATCGCATTGGTGGTGGTGTATTAATTGCCATCTCTGCGTCAGTCCCGTCCAATTCAATTGAATTTCCCACTTCTCCTGACGTTGAATTTATCGCTATTCGTGCGAATATGCCTGATAAACATCTATTTATAACCTGCTCCTATATTCCCCCAAATTCTGATATCTCCATTTACAAGAATCACGCTGCCCTCATTTGTGAAGTGGCCAAGCGGTCTAGATTCATCGATTTGGTCGTTGCATTGGGTGACTTCAACTTGCCTAAAGTCACTTGGTGTAATGGTGATACTTCTGGCTGTTTGGTTCCTACTTCAACGTCTGATAGGGCTGTTGTGTTCTTTAGTGAATTGTTTGATCATAATTTGGGTCAATATAATCGTACCCCTAATTGTAATGGTAGACTGCTTGATCTCTGCTTTGCCAATTTTCCCGAGATTAACGTAAATCGTTGTCCTTCTTTTAGTTTACCTGAGGATCCTTATCATCCATCAATATGCATTTCCTTTCATCATATGAATGATGGTTTGTTGAAATGCCTTAATGTGCCAAATAAAACTTTTTTAAATGATTATTATGATTTTCATAAAACCAATATTGTGTTGCTAAAACATCGTCTTTCACATTTGCCGTTTGATATCTCAACCGGTAATATTGAAAGCTTATTGTCGTTGTTCTACAATACATTAAATCTAGCTATTGCTGCATCTGTTCCGATGAAGCATTGACGACCTCGAAGCAGGTGTCCCCCGTGGTTTAATAAGACAACTAAATATCACAAGAATAGAAAAAACTCGCTATTCAAAAAATATTCGAAAAGTGGCTGTGCGCTCGACTATATCGCTTACACGGTGGCGAGGCATAGATTTAACTCCCTCAACCATCATTATTACTGCAGATACCTTCAGTTCATTAAATCCTGTCTGTTTGCTAATCCTAAATTCTGCTTTAAATTTGTTAACTCTAAAAGACAAATATCCAAATATCCATCCCTCTCATGTTTCTTTTAATGGCTCTGATTCCTCGGATGATTTTGCAATCTCAAATCTATTTCCTGAGTATTTCCGACGAAACTTTTCGATTGCTCATTTCATTTATCAGCAAACTACCCTTATCCTATAACTAACTCGGTTTCAATACCTAACTTGGTTATTTCGGAAGATGAAGTTTTTAAAGGGTTGAGTTCTCTAAAATACAGTTATTCGCCTGGACCTGATGGAAATCCATCATGTGTACTTAAATTTTCCGCTGTCGAGTTATGTGGTGTGAACTCAAAGATTTTTAACATGTCCTTGTATTTAGGTGTTTTCCCTTCATGTTGGAAGAATAGTTTCCTTATTCCTATCCACAAGAGTGGAAGTAGACAATTTGTTGAGAACTACAGAGGCATAGCCAAGTTGAGTGTCTTGCCCAAGTTGTTCGAGCGTATTGTGACTCAGCATTTGGCGTTTGCCATTAATTCGTATATTTCTCCGCACCAGCACGGCTTTCGGAAAGGGCAATCTACAGTCACCAACTTGTTAGAGTTTACCTGTCATGTTTTCAAGGCCTTTTCTAGTGGCTCTCGCACAGATGTTATTTACACTGATTTAAGCAAAGCATTTGATATGGTTAACCACAGACTACTTATCTTTAAATTCCAAGCCTCTGGCTTCCCTTTCTACTTAGTGAAATGGATAAGCTCTTATCTGCACAATAGATCCTTCAGGGTTTTGTTTAACTTCATCACCACGGATGAATTCCCCGTTACGTACCTCAAGGGAGTCACTTAGGTCCCATTTTATTTAGTTTACGCACTAACGATCTTCCATCGGTGGTTAATTCCAGCCAGCTCTTAATGTATGCTGATGATGTGAAACTGTTTTCTTCCTTCTCTGTTGAATCGCAATCACATCAGCTTCAAGGTGATTTGGATAATTTTGTTGCATGGTGCTCTTTGAATCTTCTGAAACTAAATCTGATTAAATGTAAGAAGCTTTCATTCTCAAGAAGAAAGTTATTCATTACTCAGTATTTCATAGATTCGCATAAGTTGGAGGACGTCGATTCGATCACAGATTTAGGCGTTCTATTTGACCATAGGTTACGTTTTAACTTGCATATTGAGTTCTCGATTAGCAAAGCTAGGTCCGCGCTTGGTTTATAAAAAGGTGGTCCAAAGAGCTTGCATTACGAAAAGGCTGTACATGTGTTTGGTAAGACCCATACTCGAGTATGCCTCAGTTGTGTGGTCTCATTATATAGGTGCTATATAGATTCAATTGAATCTGTTCAAAAGCAATTCTTGCTGTTTCCCCTTAGAAATTTGGGTTGGGATCCGATTGCCTCTCTTCCTCCGTATGAAAATAGGTTGCTTCTGCTGTCCCTACCGTCTCTTGAGAAACGTAGGTTTGTTCTTGGCGTTTCCTTTCTAATTAAAGTAATAAATGGTGCCATTGACTCGCCTTCATTACTTGGTGAAATAAGCTATAATGTCCCTAACCGCTTCTCTAGGCACTTTATCTTGGTTAAGCTTAGTCAGAGTAGATTTAATTATGAGCTGTTCAATCCGCTCAGAGTCGTTTGTAAGAATCTAAATGACGTCTACCACTTATTCTCGTTATCGGACTCTTTAAAGTCCATTAAAGCAACATTGCGTAATACGCGCGATTTACCTATGTCATAAGGGCTACAGCAATTATTTTTTAAGAGAGCTCAATAAATTTGAACTTTTGCGGTATCAATAAAACCTACACCAATTTTTTATTAATTTAATAAATTTTAACTTTTTACGGTATCAATAAAACCTACACCAATTATTATTTAAGAGAACTCAATAAAATTGAACTTTTTGCGGTGCCAATAAAGGCTACAGCAATTATTTTTTAAGAGAATTCAATAGATTTGAAATTCT
>NW_024006197.1:0-1911 GCF_014805625.2 Glossina fuscipes | reverse complement strand
ATTGATTAACGTTGGTCGCCATAAGAGTTGCATGACAAAGTGGCGCCCAACGAAAAGCAACCAAGATTAAAGTAAATCAAATTTATATGTATACACTGCCAAAATGTAATACCTTTGTGATGATACAATTTTTGCATGCCCATACATACATCTACGCAATCTACGTTTGAAGCATAAGAAAATAGTCACCTGTTTAGCTCGCAGGTTAGCGTCCCTCCCAGTACAAACCATAGTGTTCTTGTAGGGATAATATAATATGTTGGAAAAAAAAAAAAGAAAAAAAAAGGGGGTTAAATTAATGTAAATAGAAATCCTAAGAATGTGCAACGTAATTATGGTTACGAAAGCCTCACAACGCATCAACCATCAGAAACTTATGGAAAATATTTATGGATTATTGGCGGCGGTGCGACTGTGATCATTTGCAAAAATGTATTCACATCCAGGACCAATTCAGTGAAAGTTTGATATCAATGTCTGATTCTGATTTTTTTATTTCAGTTTTTGATTCTGTTTTTTTTTTACTTCAATTTTTGATTCTAATCTTTTTTACTTCAATTTTTGATTCTAATCTTTTTACTTCAATTGTTGATTCTAAATTTTTTTTTTTTTTTTATTTCATTTTTTTTTTTGTTATTTTGAATTTCTACTTCAATTGTTGATCCTAATCTTTTATTTCAATTTTTGATTCTAAATTTTTATTTCAACTTGTGATTCGAACCTTTTTATTTCAATTTTTGATTCTAATTTTCATTTCAATTTTCGGTTCTAATTTTTTATTGCAATTTTTGTCATCCCCAATGTAAACCAATTTCAACACATATCTACAGCTCCTTAGCTGCGAGGTATTTCAATGTGTACAAACATCCAGGTTACGGTCTACCTTTTTATGATCCCCTTAAGATTTCCAAATTACAACTTGGAATGGAAATGCCAACGCCTTTCAAAGCTATGTGTTTGTCCTCCTTTTAACAACCGAACCTGCTAAGTTTGTCTGATGAGGAAGTCTTTAATTCCATAAATATTTACAAAGAATCTAGAATTAAGACCATATGCTTAGTAATAGGGACTCGCAAATAAAGGGAAGGGTTGGATTTATATTGATAACAGGCATCCATGTAGATAGTCACCACCAAGGAGAATGATCAATTTTTCTTCAGATTTTGCTTAGAAGCAAAGCAAAGCCAAGCAAGTCCCGCTTTGGATAAAGCAAATCGCATAAGTTTTCTTGTTATATTCGAGCGGTGGTTCCGCGCTAGACAATTGCTCAATTAGTAGCAGTGTAACAGAGAAGTGGCTTCAAAGGTAGTGATGACGGAATGGGACGATTCTTCGATATTGAATCAAATGACTAGGGCCATATAAGGTTAGGAAACCTAGCAAGGACTGATATACAGTGAATGTAACAAATGCTACAGGAAAAAAAAAAAAGGGGGGAGGCATACGATGCGCTCTGCAATTGTCCTACGGTGACGAACAACCCAGCCGGGAACCAATTAAAATAATTTTTAAAGTAAACAATTTTTTTGAATGGTCCTCTCCGAATAATTTGTTTTTTTTTCAACGCGAAATATATACATAACGATAATAGCACAGAGTCAAGACGAATTTAACTTGTGTTACAAATAAATCTATTTTGTCGCGTGATAGATTTAATTAGTTGCTTTAATGTAAGACGGCTTCGCTACACGAAGTGATGCTTGGCATCAAGTCAATTTCATTTCGTTGGATGTCATGGAAGGAACGGGAGAATCCGCCAGGTTTCCTTTTGTTGTAATTGTATTGGGTAATGCTTACAAAGAAAATATATGAAAAAAAAAAAAAAGGGGTAATAAGGATAATGATAAACAATAGTAAGGGGGGCTCGCCAAACTGTTATCGCAGTTCTGTCGCTCCGGCGTGGATCTGTTG
>NW_024006196.1:0-2303 GCF_014805625.2 Glossina fuscipes | reverse complement strand
TATCGCAGTTCTGTCGCTCCGGCGTGGATCTGTTGGGCAGGGCGGCAATAGTAAGGGGGGTTCTTGAGCGGTACGCCCACCAAACCGTGCACGTAAAACACGGTGGGGGTCGACTGTTCAGGAGGAAAGAGAAGTCAAATGTTGTGGGGTCCATGAAAAGTAATCGGGGGGGAAACGGAACCTCATGTGCACACCCAAGCCATGCTCAGCCACAGCACGGGAGTTTAAAAGAAATCGAAGTCTCCAGAAGACACTCTTATTATACATACGTTTATTGATAACCTTTATAAGTAATATCTTTTATTAACGAACAGTATTGCTAGCATCCTTATTGAAAGCGTACACCCCATACGAGGGTTCTCGCTATATATATATAGATACAAAAAAAAAGGAAAACACACAAAAGGTACGATATAAAAGAAGAAAACTTAGATATATATATATATATATGTAAAGAAAAAAAATATTCTTAAGCGTGTATTGAAAAAAAATATATATAAAAGAAAAGAAAAGAAACATCTGTAAAATAGAATAAGATACAGAAAATCTCTAATAACGAATGTTGTAAGCGCTTTGCTTGGTTTGATTCTTTCCTGTCTTTGTGGTCAGTTTTGCCACATTAATTGCTTCTTTGTTCCGATTGATTGTTCTGCTTTTGTTTCTCTTCTATCGATCGTGTCAAGTTACGACTACGAGATCGGATTGTTGGTTTAAGAAAGGGGGGTATATTGGTAGTTTTTCTTCAAGTTTGGTTTGTGCCTAGTCCTTGCGGTTCTAGGGTATTGTCTTCGGGGAGTTTTTTTCAAGGGTCTACGGTTACCTGTTGTACGATAGCAGTAGGGCTAGGAAACGTAGCAATCGGGGGGTCCAACCTGGTATGAACCCAAGCTTCAATCCAGCCCACGCTTCACAAACGGTAGACGAGTCCCTGGCGACCCGATTGGATCCAGTATTCCAGCAATACCAGCTCGGGGGAAACTACACCACCGTAGAGTATCCTGCAGATAGCAGTGCAGCATCACTCTTTAACAGCCTCAGCAGGAAGCTGAACCACCTTTTCAAAATGTCCGACAACGAAACGACAGACATCACTCGCAACGCCGGTAGCAACATCGCAGATAATGGTCACAGCGGTCACCGCCAACCAGGCCCAGCAGGAGAGACAGCTAGCTCGGATCTAGACCTAGCAAGCATGCTGAAGCAACAACACGAAATGCTCCTAAGCTGTATCCAAGAAATTAGCCACCTAAAGCAAGAGAAGTCCGCAGCAACGCAGCGAACCCAACTACGAGACAGCGAAGAGACGCAACATTTTATATTAGCAGCATCGACTTCAACACCACAACAGCAAATGCCACCCCAGTCAGTAGCGCAGCCTAGCGGCAGCCACCACCACGATCAGCAGACAGGACAACAACGGCCCAGTGATGAAAACGCCCGGAGGCGAAACATAGATCTCAATCGCTGGCACGTTAAATTCGACGGCTCCGGTAAGGGTCTTACGGTCGAGAGCTTTGTGTTCCGAGTGGAACGGCTCAGGCAGCAGCACCAGATAAGCCATGAGGAATTATTTGCAGAGTTTCACTGTGTAGTGACCGGTCAGGCCAGCAAATGGTATTGGCAGCTGCTCGAAGATCGAGAAGGAGACGTCACTTTCGACTATTTCGCGCTAAAAGCTGAGCTCCTCAATCAATTCAAGACCGCAGACTCTGATTACGAATTGATTAGAAAAATCATGGAGCGGAAGCAGCAGAACGCCGAGACCTTCGAGGACTATTACGCGGAGATACACGACCTAACATTCCGCCTACGCAGAAAGATCCCGGAGGCAGAAATGATTAAAATAATGAAGTCCAACGTTAAGCCCAGTCTGGCCGCACTGATTTTCGCCACCAAAGTGGAAAGCATTGGCGAGTTCAAATCCGAATGCAAGAGGGCAGAAAAGCTGTTGAGAAAAAATAGAAGCAGGCCGAAACACGTGAGCGAGATCGGTCAGGGAGGTGGAAATGGTGACGGAGTTCATCGCGAAGCAGTCGAAGCTCTAGCGCCGCGGCATGGTCCAAACAGCGACAGGCAACGCGAAAACGGCGGGGCTATGAAACACGAAAAGAGATGGATCAACACAGGCAACACAAGTAACCATCCGAACGAGCGGCACCATCTGCAACCAGCAACATCACGTACAGGCCAGCCAAAACAAGAAGCAGCAGCAGCAGTAGCAACACCCCAGCACTGTACCACCACACCAGCACCAGCGATCGCAGTGAAGACAGCGCAGAGCATGGCCTTCTGCCAGTCACCCT
>NW_024006195.1:0-2303 GCF_014805625.2 Glossina fuscipes | reverse complement strand
TATCGCAGTTCTGTCGCTCCGGCGTGGATCTGTTGGGCAGGGCGGCAATAGTAAGGGGGGTTCTTGAGCGGTACGCCCACCAAACCGTGCACGTAAAACACGGTGGGGGTCGACTGTTCAGGAGGAAAGAGAAGTCAAATGTTGTGGGGTCCATGAAAAGTAATCGGGGGGGAAACGGAACCTCATGTGCACACCCAAGCCGTGCTCAGCCACAGCACGGGAGTTTAAAAGAAATCGAAGTCTCCAGAAGACACTCTTATTATACATACGTTTATTGATAACCTTTATAAGTAATATGTTTTATTAACGAACAGTATTGCTAGCATCCTTATTGAAAGCGTACACCCCATACGAGGGTTCTCGCTATATATATATAGATACAAAAAAAAAGGAAAACACACAAAAGCTACGATATAAAAGAAGAAAACTTAGATATATATATATATATATGTAAAGAAAAAAAATATTCTTAAGCGTGTATTGAAAAAAAAAATATATAAAAGAAAAGAAAAGAAACATCTGTAAAATAGAATAAGATACAGAAAATCTCTAATAACGAATGTTGTAAGCGCTTTGCTTGGTTTGATTCTTTCCTGTCTTTGTGGTCAGTTTTGCCACATTAATTGCTTCTTTGTTCCGATTGATTGTTCTGCTTTTGTTTCTCTTCTATCGATCGTGTCAAGTTACGACTACGAGATCGGATTGTTGGTTTAAGAAAGGGGGGTATATTGGTAGTTTTTCTTCAAGTTTGGTTTGTGCCTAG
The DNA here is from genome assembly GCF_014805625.2 of Glossina fuscipes. NCBI lineage: Eukaryota > Metazoa > Arthropoda > Insecta > Diptera > Glossinidae > Glossina > Glossina fuscipes. The sequence goes on along the minus strand of NW_024006195.1, from coordinate 1,540 downwards.
TCCTTGCGGTTCTAGGGTATTGTCTTCGGGGAGTTTTTTTCAAGGGTCTACGGTTACCTGTTGTACGATAGCAGTAGGGCTAGGAAACGTAGCAATCGGGGGGTCCAACCTGGTATGAACCCAAGCTTCAATCCAGCCCACGCTTCACAAACGGTAGACGAGTCCCTGGCGACCCGATTGGATCCAGTATTCCAGCAATACCAGCTCGGGGGAAACTACACCACCGTAGAGTATCCTGCAGATAGCAGTGCAGCATCACTCTTTAACAGCCTCAGCAGGAAGCTGAACCACCTTTTCAAAATGTCCGACAACGAAACGACAGACATCACTCGCAACGCCGGTAGCAACATCGCAGATAATGGTCACAGCGGTCACCGCCAACCAGGCCCAGCAGGAGAGACAGCTAGCTCGGATCTAGACCTAGCAAGCATGCTGAAGCAACAACACGAAATGCTCCTAAGCCGTATCCAAGAAATTAGCCACCTAAAGCAAGAGAAGTCCGCAGCAACGCAGCGAACCCAACTACGAGACAGCGAAGAGACGCAACATTTTATATTAGCAGCATCGACTTCAACACCACAACAGCAAATGCCACCCCAGTCAGTAGCGCAGCCTAGCGGCAGCCACCACCACGATCAGCAGACAGGACAACAACGGCCCAGTGATGAAAACGCCCGGAGGCGAAACATAGATCTCAATCGCTGGCACGTTAAATTCGACGGCTCCGGTAAGGGTCTTACGGTCGAGAGCTTTGTGTTCCGAGTGGAACGGCTCAGGCAGCAGCACCAGATAAGCCATGAGGAATTATTTGCAGAGTTTCACTGTGTAGTGACCGGTCAGGCCAGCAAATGGTATTGGCAGCTGCTCGAAGATCGAGAAGGAGACGTCACTTTCGACTATTTCGCGCTAAAAGCTGAGCTCCTCAATCAATTCAAGACCGCAGACTCTGATTACGAATTGATTAGAAAAATCATGGAGCGGAAGCAGCAGAACGCCGAGACCTTCGAGGACTATTACGCGGAGATACACGACCTAACATTCCGCCTACGCAGAAAGATCCCGGAGGCAGAAATGATTAAAATAATGAAGTCCAACGTTAAGCCCAGTCTGGCCGCACTGATTTTCGCCACCAAAGTGGAAAGCATTGGCGAGTTCAAATCCGAATGCAAGAGGGCAGAAAAGCTGTTGAGAAAAAATAGAAGCAGGCCGAAACACGTGAGCGAGATCGGTCAGGGAGGTGGAAATGGTGACGGAGTTCATCGCGAAGCAGTCGAAGCTCTAGCGCCGCGGCATGGTCCAAACAGCGACAGGCAACGCGAAAACGGCGGGGCTATGAAACACGAAAAGAGATGGATCAACACAGGCAACACAAGTAACCATCCGAACGAGCGGCACCATCTGCAACCAGCAACATCACGTACAGGCCAGCCAAAACAAGAAGCAGCAGCAGCAGTAGCAACACCCCAGCACTGTACCACCACACCAGCACCAGTGATCGCAGTGAAGACAGCGCAGAGCATGGCCTTCTGCCAGTCACCCT
>NW_024006194.1:0-1889 GCF_014805625.2 Glossina fuscipes | reverse complement strand
ATTGATTAACGTTGGTCGCCATAAGAGTTGCATGACAAAGTGGCGCCTAACGAAAAGCAACCAAGATTAAAGTAAATCAAATTTATATGTATACACTGCCAAAATGTAATACCTTTGTGATGATACAATTTTTGCATGCCCATACATACATCTACGCAATCTACGTTTGAAGCATAAGAAAATAGTCACCTGTTTAGCTCGCAGGTTAGCGTCCCTCCCAGTACAAACCATAGTGTTCTTGTAGGGATAATATAATATGTTGGAAAAAAAAAAAAAGAAAAAAAAAGGGGGTTAAATTAATGTAAATAGAAATCCTAAGAATTTGCAACGTAATTATGGTTACGAAAGCCTCACAACGCATCAACCATCAGAAACTTATGGAAAATATTTATGGATTATTGGCGGCGGTGCGACTGTGATCATTTGCAAAAATGTATTCACATCCAGGACCAATTCAGTGAAAGTTTGATATCAATGTCTGATTCTGATTTTTTTATTTCAGTTTTTGATTCTGTTTTTTTTTTACTTCAATTTTTGATTCTAATCTTTTTTACTTCAATTTTTGATTCTAATCTTTTTACTTCAATTGTTGATTCTAAAATTTTTTTTTTTTTTTATTTCATTTTTTTTTTTGTTATTTTGAATTTCTACTTCAATTGTTGATCCTAATCTTTTATTTCAATTTTTGATTCTAAATTTTTATTTCAACTTGTGATTCGAACCTTTTTATTTCAATTTTCGGTTCTAATTTTTTATTGCAATTTTTGTCATCCCCAATGTAAACCAATTTCAACACATATCTACAGCTCCTTAGCTGCGAGGTATTTCAATGTGTACAAACATCCAGGTTACGGTCTACCTTTTTATGATCCCCTTAAGATTTTCAAATTACAACTTGGAATGGAAATGCCAACGCCTTTCAAAGCTATGTGTCTGTCCTCCTTTTAACAACCGAACCTGCTAAGTTTGTCTGATGAGGAAGTCTTTAATTCCATAAATATTTACAAAGAATCTAGAATTAAGACCATATGCTTAGTAATAGGGACTCGCAAATAAAGGGAAGGGTTGGATTTATATTGATAACAGGCATCCATGTAGATAGTCACCACCAAGGAGAATGATCAATTTTTCTTCAGATTTTGCTTAGAAGCAAAGCAAAGCCAAGCAAGTCCCACTTTGGATAAAGCAAATCGCATAAGTTTTCTTGTTATATTCGAGCGGTGGTTCCGCGCTAGACAATTGCTCAATTAGTAGCAGTGTAACAGAGAAGTGGCTTCAAAGGTAGTGATGACGGAATGGGACGATTCTTCGATATTGAATCAAATGACTAGGGCCATATAAGGTTAGGAAACCTAGCAAGGACTGATATACAGTGAATGTAACAAATGCTACAGGAAAAAAAAAAAAAAGGGGGGAGGCATACGATGCGCTCTGCAATTGTCCTACGGTGACGAACAACCCAGCCGGGAACCAATTAAAATAATTTTTAAAGTAAACAATTTTTTTGAATGGTCCTCTCCGAATAATTTGTTTTTTTTTCAACGCGAAATATATACATAACGATAATAGCACAGAGTCAAGACGAATTTAACTTGTGTTACAAATAAATCTATTTTGTCGCGTGATAGATTTAATTAGTTGCTTTAATGTAAGACGGCTTCGCTACACGAAGTGATGCTTGGCATCAAGTCAATTTCATTTCGTTGGATGTCATGGAAGGAACGGGAGAATCCGCCAGGTTTCCTTTTGCTGTAATTGTATTGGGTAATGCTTACAAAGAAAATATATGAAAAAAAAAAAAAAGGGGTAATAAGGATAATGATAAACAATAGTAAGGGGGGCTCGCCAAACTGTTATCGCAGTTCTGTCGCTCCGGCGTGGATCTGTTG
>NW_024006193.1:0-3586 GCF_014805625.2 Glossina fuscipes | reverse complement strand
TCAATAAATCTGAAATTTTTGCTGTATCAATAAAATCTACACCAATTGTTTATTAAGAGAACTCAATACACTTGAACTTTTTGCGGTATTAATAAAACCTACACCAATTACTTTTAAGACAACTCAATAAATTTGAAATTTGTGCGGTGTCAATAAAACCTACATAATTATCTTTTAAGAGAACTCAATAAATTTGAACTTTTTGTTGTATGAATAAAACCTACGCCAATTATTTATTAAGAGAACTCAATAAATTTGAACTTTTTACGGCACCTGAAACATCGGTGGATAACATAAAAAGTTATCTGGCGACAAAAGTCCCATCAGTCAACTTAAAGCGCGTTAGCGTCTTCAAAATGGCTCCTTCTCAAGCTAGGGCAATCTCTGAAAACATTGATATGTTGTTAAACAAGTCACTGTGGCCAGTAGGATCCTTAATTAAGGAATTTATCCCTCGAGATCGTCCCCGTAATACCAAGGCAATAGTCTTGTCGCCTTCAAAAAACTAATTGTTTCTTCAGGCCCACTATCTCTCATTTATCAAAATGTTAGGGGCCTAAATTCGAAAATTCGTTCCACTTTTCTAAATTCAGTGAGCTCGGAGTTTTTCTGTTTGGCCTTTACTGAAACTTGGCTAAAACCTGACCTTCATTCGTCTGAACTTTTTCATAATTCTTTCCAAGTCTTTAGAAAGAGTGAATCGCATTGGTGGTGGTGTATTAATTGCCATCTCTGCGTCAGTCCCGTCCAATTCAATTGAATTTCCCACTTCTCCTGACGTTGAATTTATCGCTATTCGTGCGAATATGCCTGATAAACATCTATTTATAACCTGCTCCTATATTCCCCCAAATTCTGATATCTCCATTTACAAGAATCACGCTGCCCTCATTTGTGAAGTGGCCAAGCGGTCTAGATTCATCGATTTGGTCGTTGCATTGGGTGACTTCAACTTGCCTAAAGTCACTTGGTGTAATGGTGATACTTCTGGCTGTTTGGTTCCTACTTCAACGTCTGATAGGGCTGTTGTGTTCTTTAGTGAATTGTTTGATCATAATTTGGGTCAATATAATCGTACCCCTAATTATAATGGTAGACTGCTTGATATCTGCTTTGCCAATTTTCCCGAGATTAACGTAAATCGTTGTCCTTCTTTTAGTTTACCTGAGGATCCTTATCATCCATCAATATGCATTTCCTTTCATCATATGAATGATGGTTTGTTGAAATGCCTTAATGTGCCAAATAAAACTTTTTTAAATGATTATTATGATTTTCATAAAACCAATATTGTGTTGCTAAAACATCGTCTTTCACATTTGCCGCTTGATATCTCAACCGGTAAAATTGAAAGCTTATTGTCGTTGTTCTACAATACATTAAATCTAGCTATTGCTGCATCTGTTCCGATGAAGCATTGACGACCTCGAAGCAGGTGTCCCCCGTGGTTTAATAAGACAACTAAATATCACAAGAATAGAAAAAACTCGCTATTCAAAAAATATTCGAAAAGTGGCTGTGCGCTCGACTATATCGCTTACACGGTGGCGAGGCATAGATTTAACTCCCTCCACCATCATTATTACTGCAGATTCCTTCAGTTCATTAAATCCTGTCTGTTTGCTAATCCTAAATTCTGCTTTAAATTTGTTAACTCTAAAAGACAAATATCCAAATATCCATCCCTCTCATGTTTCTTTTAATGGCTCTGATTCCTCGGATGATTTTGCAATCTCAAATCTATTTCCTGAGTATTTCCGACGAAACTTTTCGATTGCTCATTTCATTTATCAGCAAACTACCCTTATCCTATAACTAACTCGGTTTCAATACCTAACTTGGTTATTTCGGAAGATGAAGTTTTTAAAGGGTTGAGTTCTCTAAAATACAGTTATTCGCCTGGACCTGATGGAAATCCATCATGTGTACTTAAATTTTCCGCTGTCGAGTTATGTGGTGTGATCTCAACGATTTTTAACATGTCCTTGTATTTAGGTGTTTTCCCTTCATGTTGGAAGAATAGTTTCCTTATTCCTATCCACAAGAGTGGAAGTAGACAATTTGTTGAGAACTACAGAGGCATAGCCAAGTTGAGTGTCTTGCCCAAGTTGTTCGAGCGTATTGTGACTCAGCATTTGGCGTTTGCCATTAATTCGTATATTTCTCCGCACCAGCACGGCTTTCGGAAAGGGCAATCTACAGTCACCAACTTGTTAGAGTTTACCTGTCATGTTTTCAAGGCCTTTTCTAGTGGCTCTCGCACAGATGTTATTTACACTGATTTAAGCAAAGCATTTGATATGGTTAACCACAGACTACTTATCTTTAAATTCCAAGCCTCTGGCTTCCCTTTCTACTTAGTGAAATGGATAAGCTCTTATCTGCACAATAGATCCTTCAGGGTTTTGTTTAACTTCATCACCACGGATGAATTCCCCGTTACGTACCTCAAGGGAGTCACTTAGGTCCCATTTTATTTAGTTTACGCACTAACGATCTTCCATCGGTGGTTAATTCCAGCCAGCTCTTAATGTATGCTGATGATGTGAAACTGTTTTCTTCCTTCTCTGTTGAATCGCAATCACATCAGCTTCAAGGTGATTTGGATAATTTTGTTGCATGGTGCTCTTTGAATCTTCTGAAACTAAATCTGAGTAAATGTAAGAAGCTTTCATTCTCAAGAAGAAAGTTATTCATTACTCAGTATTTCATAGATTCGCATAAGTTGGAGGACGTCGATTCGATCACAGATTTAGGCGTTCTATTTGACCATAGGTTACGTTTTAACTTGCATATTGAGCTCTCGATTAGCAAAGCTAGGTCCGCGCTTGGTTTATAAAAAGGTGGTCCAAAGAGCTTGCATTACGAAAAGGCTGTACATGTGTTTGGTAAGACCCATACTCGAGTATGCCTCAGTTGTGTGGTCTCATTATATAGGTGCTATATAGATTCAATTGAATCTGTTCAAAAGCAATTCTTGCTGTTTCCCCTTAGAAATTTGGGTTGGGATCCGATTGCTTCTCTTCCTCCGTATGAAAATAGGTTGCTTCTGCTGTCCCTACCGTCTCTTGAGAAACGTAGGTTTGTTCTTGGCGTTTCCTTTCTAATTAAAGTAATAAATGGTGCCATTGACTCGCCTTCATTACTTGGTGAAATAAGCTATAATGTCCCTAACCGCTTCTCTAGGCACTTTATCTTGGTTAAGCTTAGTCAGAGTAGATTTAATTATGAGCTGTTCAATCCGCTCAGAGTCGTTTGTAAGAATCTAAATGACGTCTACCACTTATTCTCGTTATCGGACTCTTTAAAGTCCATTAAAGCAACATTGCGTAATACGCGCGATTTACCTATGTCATAAGGGCTACAGCAATTATTTTTTAAGAGAGCTCAATAAATTTGAACTTTTGCGGTATCAATAAAACCTACACCAATTTTTTATTAATTTAATAAATTTTAACTTTTTACGGTATCAATAAAACCTACACCAATTATTATTTAAGAGAACTCAATAAAATTGAACTTTTTGCGGTGCCAATAAAGGCTACAGCAATTATTTTTTAAGAGAATTCAATAGATTTGAAATTCT
>NW_024006192.1:0-10440 GCF_014805625.2 Glossina fuscipes | reverse complement strand
TATATATATATATATATATATATATATATATATATATATATATATACTTTTAATATCAAGATTAAGCCATACACAACAAAACGTTCACTAACCTTTAAAAACTCTTATAAAATATGAGAAAAAAAAAGAAATTATTTCTGTTTCCTCTGAAGTGGTTAGGGCCGATCTAGTGCAATATTGTTGTATAAGGTGTTATTTTTCGTAATATTTCATTTATTTAAAAAACAATGTAAATTAAAGAACCCGAGTGGATTCTAGTCATTTTCTACATACTGTTATATGCATAGATGCAAAACGCCTATGTAAACAAAGTATTGAAGAAAAAAATTAAAATAAAAAAAAAACCAATCCAAACTCTTCATGTATGTATAGATATATATGTGTATAGTATATTACAAAAAAATAAAATATATTGCTTATGATTCCATTAAAAAACGTTAATGTATTATAAATCAATTGTACACTGTTGCAAGCAAACATAATGAATAAATAAATAAATTTTACAACAAATTAAATAATTTTACTTTTAATAGTTTAAAACATATTTAAACAAGCAAGAACACAAGAGTGGGACACGACCCACATAAAATGCCCTACATAACATTGCTTGACACAACATTTCATATAACGACTTTTCAGAATCTGTATATCTTTATATGGGAAATGGTCGGGAAGGTGATCCGATAGGAACGAATTTCGGGATCGTTCGTCCTTGGGCCCAAACACGCGGTTGTATCAAATCTCTTTAAAATATCTAAAAAATTGCGAACTTGAACAAAAGAAAAAAGGACGCACATATGGATAGACTTACAAACGATATAATAAAAGATGAATCTATCTCAAGTCGTTCTAGGTGTTCCATAGATCCGCCCATACTTAATACATTTCTGTACCACAAGCGGTGCTGTTATAACAACTACTCCACTGAACAATTAAAATAATAGTTTATCTAGTCGTCTATGAAAACAAACCTTCCAAGCATACTCCTTGCCTTCCAACCCTATTTTGTACTGCGTTCATTGCTGACTTAACTTCCATTGCCAATAAAAACTTGGAAAAAATTTACCGAGATTTAGTGATAAATTCTAAAGGACAGCTTAATGAAGCAAGCGTACGGAGATGAATTATATAAATACTTCCTTACTGCTTATATTTAAGCCCCCTAACATATTTAGAAGAAGAGATGGATCATCGATGTTTCGATTGACTTCGAAAATTGATGAAGCATTTATTTTTCTTCTTCCATAAATAAGAAATTGTATGTTTTCTTTGTAATTTTGAATGCAAATAAAATTATTTTATTTTCTACCGTTGGTTTTTCCCTGATAGCAGTTAGCCAATTCAACCATAATCAATCAATTAAACTAAAAGTTCACCTACAAACCTACCTACGAACAAATCATGACATTGATTATAACAAATATAATAATCATAACTTAAATTAACGTTTTACAGAAAACAAAAACTTAAAACACACTACAACTCATCCGTCAGACGGTGTATATTTTGTAAATGATCACCATAATCGGTAACCTCACTACCCACAAATGTTTCGTAATTGTCCAAAATTTCCTGATATGATAAGCGATTATCATGATTTTCATCTGTCGCCGCAAACAAATGATCAACTTCGTCAGTGGCTACAATTTCGTTATTGGGCACAACCCAGGATAAAACTTCATTACCAGTCAGTACACCGTCCCTGTTTAGATCGTAGTCCTTATCGAAGCGTTCCTTTTCAGCAATTAACCATTCTTTATCGCGTTGTTCGGCCTCCTCGCCTACGTACTCTTGAAAGTCAATTTTACCATTCGCATTCGTATCTTTTTGACGCATGGTTTGTTCAAAAACCATAGGTAGCATGTGTGGATGTTCTTCGGGATTGTGAAAGAGCGTATATTCTTCTATGTTAAGTTGATCATCTTTATTTAGATCGGCCGCGTTAAACATTTCTTTATCATCTCTAATTAATTCTTGCTCTCCATCGTAACCATCAGCACTGAGAGCTTCTTTTTCATACTCTTCCTCATCTATGGCATAGGTATCTTCTAAATACTCCTTCCAAGTTACCTGACCGTTACTATCTTGATCTATTTCTTCAAAACGATCAGCTGATTCTTCTTCAGCCAATTTTCTGCACATGAAAACAAATAAAAATTTAAAAGATTTAACAATGCAATGCACAATTTTAACTAAAAATTTCGTCATTCAGATACGAAGACCTCACGAATAAAACAAAGTGTTCCAATCGGTTATAAAACTTGATTAATGTAACCGTCTGTGGCTAGCTTCCACAGAATATTTTTGCATTCTTTAAGGAATATGTTAACGGTTTGTCGTTTAGTTTATAACACCAAGTAACCAAGTTTGTACACACCAGAGACCCTATAAAATGTGCATTTTTTTGGCTTGTTAATATTCTGAAGCGGTTCTCAATCTATCTTCCAGTGCAAGGAAATTTGGGAAATGAACTGAATACACTTACAAACGTGCTCGTCGTTTGCACGTTAAGCTTATGGCTTAAAACTAATATAAATAATGCACGTATACACGCTAAAAAATAATAAGATCGTATAAAAACATCGGGAGGGCAAAATTTTAAATTAATATGTGGACTAAGTGGAAATTTTTGTCGCTATATTCACTTTCAATATAGTTTATTGGTTTAGGGGATGAAACGCGATCAGCTTAATCACTGGAATTTATACGGCTCTGAGCATGGTAGCAACAAATAGATGGACGGACGGATACTGATGGTCGTAGAACGAAAATAAACTAAACAACACTTCATTGTAAATAAAGATAAAAATTGCTTAAAATACATGTGCATAACGAAATAAAAAGTGCGACGAATGCAATTAGTACCGACTCCAATGGAAAACATGCAATGTTTACCAACTGCATTGACAATTAACTCACTTAAAAGATCTTAATATCCAGGCTTTCAGTTCATGGCGATCGATATATTGATCATTATTTAAATCCATTAAACGTATTAACACTGCTAAGCGACGTTTGGACTCTTCCGGTGAGAGTGTGTCAAATTCTTGAGCTTCTTTAACATTACCTATAATAATCAAAAAAAAGAAAAAAAAAAAAAGGAAATTTGAATAGCAGTTAAAATATACAAGTTATTACTGACCTATGATAGCTTCATGATCGAAGCCAACTTTATGCTCCCCATTATCAAAATGATTTGCATCTCTTGGCTGATAGACACCATCTTTTATACGTTCTTTACTGTTTAATTTTTCATGTTTATGCGGCGCGATACCTGCACCATAAGTTGGCATTGTATTTACCATCAGAAGAAGGGCGGTACACAAGAAGATCAAAGAAAATTTCGTTGGCATTGTTTTATATTTTTATTTTTTTTTTTGAGTTTTATTTTTATAATCCAATTATTTGCTCCAATTTGTTTCCTAATTTTATAATTATATCAACACTTTAATATGTACATTACGAGTCCGCTTTTTCTCTTTTTTTAATGGTAATTCTTTACAGCTGTTTTATGCATTATATATAGTTTGACGTCGCCAAGCATGCCTCAATAATATTAAAAGTTCTTCATTTCTACACTCATTTCAAGTGGCTGAAAGGAGGAAGATGTTTTATATACGAAAAAAACAGATTGCATATGCTTTATTTGTTTGATTAAAGATACAAATTAATAATTTGCGTTAATGATATCTAAAATAGATATGTATTTCGAAACATTTGACTTGTAACAAAATATATGATTGTAAATAGGTCTTCCCCCCGATAAGCTTAGGCGGATTGAAAGAGAGACAACTTTTATTAAATATAAATAAAGCTGCTCAAACTAAAGTTTCACTGCGTTGAACAAAAAGACAGAAAAAGCAGAAAATTTTAATTGCAATTTTATACAGCTATTAACTTCATTTTTTGTAACAGAAATTAGATGCGTCGACTTATTTTATTTTATAAAAGGCGCGCCTGGCATATTCTTTACAAGATGTGAATTTTGAATGAATTTGAATGTTTGTTGCATCGGGATGGGAAAAAATTTCGGTAAGTTTACAAAACAAATAGAGAAAATAGAGAAAATTTGCAATTAGCGCTACGAAAGTTTATTAACCTGTTTTTTAAATTATTTATTATTACGTTACCACCCAATAATTTATATATAACTAAAAGTATTAAGGGCGTACATGCAAATATATGCCTGCTATTCTTCGAACATACAAAACTGTGTACCTTAAATGACATAATATATATTTAGATTCAGTATTTCATATAGAAAATACCCTCTTTACTCCTCTAACAGGAATTTCTGTCCAGATTAATATTTGAACAGCTTTCTAACTTAAAGGAACTGAATTTAAAAACATTTTTATTCCACATGTTCACCGAACCAAAGATTGTGCGTAATAATTTTTATTTATTTATATACATATTTTGACGGCAAACCGGCATTTAAAAAAAACGACAGCAACAAAACTTACTATGAACTTTCAAACAAAGCGCAAACTTCTCACAACCAATGTTACATTTCCCGCAAAAATTAAAAAAATATATATATTTAGCATAGGGAAATACAATTCTTCAAAAACACGTTTTTCTTTTATCATACAAACAACATTTCTATTAATCAAGTTTCGAGAAAGTGATCCAAATAACCACATTACTTTTACTAGTTATATAAAATGAAGATGATAAATTCAACGATATCACATTGCTTTTAAATACGGTATTACCATTCCTGAAATGAAATCGATTGCTTAATTATCATCACAATGTGTACTAAAACTTTTATATTGGCAGTTCTTCGGCATTTTGACAATATAGTTAGTAAAAGTGATTATTAAAAAAATTTGCAATTTTCGTATAAAAACAAAAACATATTTCACGACAAAATCAATAAAAATCGATGTGAAAGAAATTAAAAAAATAAAGTTTTAAGTTTACTAACAAAACCGAATTCCTTGCTAATAAATAAATAAATAAAATTATTTAAAGAATGTAAGTAAAAATGAAATGTGCGGGCTCTAATAATACTCTAATTAACTAACAATATATATGCGGAACTACAAAATAAATCTTACATATGCGATAAGATAGTTTTATTATTTGTTGTTCTTTTTTTAAGTTAATCAATTAGAGTAGATATGCAACAAAGCAAAAACAACTGAAAGTTCTCATTGTGGCGAGTTTTTATGACATCCGTTTTTCTTACGGTGAAATTACTTACAATTAATAGAAAATATTCGAATATATATCGATATTGACTCTTTATTTTGCAGCATTCTTGTGTGAACATATTATTATATATATTTAATTCAAGAAATATCTCTGGTCATTTCGATTTTGTTCACTTCGATAAGGGATTAAACATCAACCAAAAATTTTCTTATGTACTAAGTAAAATTACGAAGATAAATATTGCACAGGTAGATAGTGGTAGATTATTGTTAATACTGTAGCCATCTCTCATCAAGAAACGCCATTATTAACATTTATATTATATAGTCTTATCTTCATCCGACATTGTAGCACAAGCATTTTTTTTTTACATTTGGTACAAGTGCCGATGCACTCCAGGGAAATTCAAGTCAAAATAAATACCCTTTAGGCATTCACGCAAACCGGAAACTAAAACGCCATTTTAACATTTTTTACCACACCTAGAAGAGTCCTGATTGAAAGACGTATTCATAGTTGGTATGAACTTTGTGATTTTTTTATATAAATGCTTAACTTGGCGGATGCTCAAAGTTGCATCCGATATAAATTTGGATGTCGTAATTTTAGATCTTTATAAAGTACTTCTTTCCAGAAAGAGGTATGATTCTCTTCGTGCTGTTTTCGTTCGTAACAAGCGCTGCAACGTATATTACTCACTTCCTCATAATAACTACTTCAACTCTGGGTAGCTTCTCAAGAGGGGAGCGCAATTCAGGATTCGCTATGTTTTTAATGGTTCCAAAAGAGCAGACATGCTAACCATTTTCGATATTGTATAGAAACTGTTTTCCTCACATGATGTATATGTGACTCCCCATAACTTTTCTCTAGTATTCTCAAATGGTGATTTAAAAAAATTCCAAACAACATATTGACGAAGTTTCAATGAGTTAGGACATGCTGAATATATATCCTATTGAACTATTCTTTGTTACAGGTCCGTTGAAATTGTTCAAATATTTGAATGGAAAGCAAAGTAAAACTTAAAATATAAGCGAAAGGACGTGAATTCAAATAATAAATTTTTGTATAATGGGAATTAAAGATTAGTCCGTTTTACAAACTTCATGTTGCGATCTATACATGCATATGTATAAATATATATACACACAAGAGTTAATAATTAGTATTATTATTTGTTTAATTCATGAAATCAACAACTGTTGCTGCCACATGCGCACAAACAAATATACACTCGTACTAAAAAACTACCACCAAAACACACCACTGTTACAAATAAAAGTAATTGAAGAACGTGAACTAACAAAATATCCATTAATAATACAAGTTTTTTAAGAACAAACGACAGACAACCTTCACTTGCCACCATTCTATCTATACACACCACCACATAGAGGCACCAATGTGACTTGTTCTGATTATGCGACAGTAAGCTGGTATGTGTGTACCTATGTTTTCATTCTAAATACAAAATATGTGTATACATACATATGAAGCTGAGAAAATGAAATGAAATTCATAAATATATCATGTTAAGAAAAAATATTTAAAAACCACAGCAATATTGGCAAGTATTTGAAATAGTGTTATAAAGGTTTTTCCCGGCAAAACAACGAAAAACGCTTGAAAGCTAAGGAGAAAAATAAATTGGAAAAACAACAAAGTAGCACAAATTTGCCTAATTAACAAAGAAAAAAAAAAAAGAGAAAATCAAAAAACAAAAAATCAATATTTATATATTAAATAATTAACAATAAAAGTATATAATAAGCAGTATTTTCAAATTCTTTGCATAAATTATAATTGATAACAATTTGCCAAATGCCATACATTATTATACGTGGTAATTTAGCTTCATATAGTCACAAATATCCATGGCGTGTTCTCGTTTCGGGATTAAAAGGTAACTTTCGATGCATTTCTCCATTATTAAGTTTAAATTGCAATTATGTTTATTCATTTTCAAATATTTGTTTTCATTTCATTTTTGATTTTATAGTTTTTCTTCCTTCTCTGCTAATAATAACGTCGTATGAACTGATCTCATTTTGAAGGCCATGAAGAAAATATGTAATGTCCGATAACATACTCGAAGCCAAACACGGACATTGTAGTAAATAAATTTTATTGTCAAATCTAGCGAAAGTGAAATAATACCAAAATGCTTCTTACCTCACTTTTGATTATATATTTGTTGTCAAAAACAGGAAATAAAATTCATTGTTTTTATAACCATCACCGAAGGATGAGGGATATATTCGTTGTGTCAAAACGTTCGCAACTTCCAGAAGGAAGCATCAGAGAGCCCACAAATTTTATATATTCTTTTAAGCATGTTCGTCTGTCCGTCTGTGCAGTATTTGGCGGAAACATTGAAAATGGAGTAAATCGGTATTATATCTTACAAATTATTATTTTACATGTAACCGCTTGTTGTTTTTAACCATTTTAAGCCAGCTTTCTCATTCCTGCCTTTAAACCGAGCAGAACATTTGTGACATTATCTTAACAAAAGGGATCAGTAACACATATTTTCCAGCAGAGCAGAGTTAAAAAAGATTTTGAGGCAAAAATGGAAAAAATATCGCCTGACTATTGCAAAATATAAGTCAAATGCATACCAATCTGGCATAAAATAATTAGAACGAACAAGGGGGGTTACATATAAAATACTAATTTTCAAGACACAATAAGTGAGAAGCAAATAGCATTAGCACTAGTTTGGCTTGGGCGTTATTTTTTGATTAGTTGAAGTTTTTTTTAGTCGGATTTGATTTAAAAAACAACGAATTCAAATTTTGTTTCCTATTTTTGATAGCTTAATACATATCTAAGCGAATAAAAAACATTTTTGCATTATTTCGCTAGGTATGACAATAAGATTTATTTACTACAATGTCTGAGTTTGACTTGGGGTGACTGTATGTGAGAAACGCACATATTGATAGCAAACAGTTATTTGTTTGTATTTAAGTAACTCTTCTTTTCGCATCAACATTTATTTGGATTCAATTCCATCAAATTCGTTCCTATTTCACTTAGAATGCCCTTTAGATTTCAAAACAATTTAAGAAAAACATTACTAAGTGCAACCAAAGTTGTCCTGAATAAAGAATAGCCAATGTATCCATCGCCATTTTACAATTTGTCTAAATTTTCTGAAAATTTGGAGATTATATCGTAGAATGTGTTTGTATGCATTGCTTGTGTTTTAACAAAACCTGCGGCCAGGTTATGAATTAGTTGTGTTAAGTGCATGTATGCAAATACACGACACGCTCTCTAAAGAATTATGCATCGGTGACATCATAAAAAGTATGTCCAACAATTCAAATTGTTACACCCTACACCGCTTGCGCTTTAAAATATATTATTGCCTGGGACAGGCACATCTTTTATTATACTAATCGGTCGATTCTCCTTACCTTTCTAAATTGATCTAAGTTTGTCCATTCGTCTGCTACAGATCACAATTTTTAAGGCATTATGGTAAACTTTGATACATCGACTTATTTTGGCCCAAGGACAAACGCTATTGAAGATAGTTTAGATCGGACCATCTCTTCGAGAACGTCTCGTAAAACGCCTCATTTTGAAATTTGAATAACTGTGTTAAGCGAGGTGGTATTAGATGTTTGATGGCCGGCCGTAGCCAACCACAATTTTTGTAACCGTTTTTATTTATTTATTTAAAAAATAAAAATTAAAATTTCGCGACATACCAATCAATTAGTTTACAAGTTCTAGTTGATGCTATGCGCGTAATTGAGATTTTTCCGTTGTCTTACAAAAACATAAACAGGGTTACTAAAATCAACTATAAATAGTAAACTAATGATCAGAATGTTATGATAATTTGTCACACTTGCCGTTTGAAGCTTGGTGCTATCCAAAAATCAAATGCATTTGTCAATAGTGGCGACATCTACATGTCATCCTTTAAATCAATTAACTCTGTCGTCTACTCTTGATCTTGATAATTTATCGCCTAAGCAGCAAAACAAATTTAATGATGAGGAAGTCAAAAGTTGGAAAAGTTCCATAACAGTTTTGGTAATAATTAAAAAACCATTGCAGCCAATCGCGAGCAAACATACATTGCAATGATTAAACGTAAGAGATTTCATTTTTTTTTAAAAGTTTGTCAAATGTATACGAGCGGTTTTTCCTTTGCATATTACCCATAAGATACAGTCCCGATTTCTTCATTTATACGACCTTGTTTTCTGATGTGTTCTATATCTTGTAAAATGCATAATACGCTCGCTGTATGGCGAATGACAACATATCGCAACATAATTGCGTAATGAACTATATTAAACGGGCCTCTCATTTCTTCTATCACGACTATGCTTCGGGAATTTTCCGATTAGACTTTTATCAGGTACCAGAATATCTAATATGAATTGCAAGTTGGATTTTTGCCTAATTGGTGGCGGGATTCGTCCTTTTCCGAATTCGGTCCCTAGCTCTAAACTTTCGATGTTTTATTTAATGTTTGTAACCGTGAGCGTTTTTACAAGAGATGGCAGGCAGGCGTATGGATTAGCAGCAGGGTGTAGATAAACAGTCACAGAATCTTATCCGATCATAATTCTGTTTTCAATTTAAATTCCAACGTGAGGCTTGAAAATCAGCTTAATCGGCAAACGGTTCATAGAGCGAAAAAAAATCAGTGCATACAGCAGAGACCATTTAAGTAAGATTTTTACAATAACCTAAAAATGAAACCACTGTTATATGATTGAAATCTGTTTCACCAAATATTGTATAAAAAGCAGTATTTTACTATTAAATAAACCGTTTCATTTTAAATTGAGTAAAGTCACTGCAATTAGCTACAATAACTTGCATATGACGCATAAGCATCGGACTGGAAAAAAGTTGCCATAATATTATTATTATTATTATTATTATTACTACATTAGTGGAAAATGAAATGAATAGCTTTTAGCTTAGCTCATATATTCACTCTTAGATTTCATGTCATTTTCAATAGTATTTGCGTTTAAAGTAGACGGCAGGAAAGAAACTCAGCAGTGGTAAGAATGATCAAATTTGTATAAAAATAATAAAAATTATTTATTTTATTTAATATTTTATTTGTAGAGAATGTAAGAATATCATTTTATCTTTATTTATTTAGCAACAAAGCAAAAAAATTTTTTTTTCTCTTTAAGACTATATATGAAAATGCGTTTGTGTGATTAAAATTAATCTTTTTTCGTTTTTTTTTTTTCCTTTTCTATTATAGCGTCCGATATTGAACAATTG
>NW_024006191.1:0-10442 GCF_014805625.2 Glossina fuscipes | reverse complement strand
TATATATATATATATATATATATATATATATATATATATATATATACTTTTAATATCAAGATTAAGCCATACACAACAAAACGTTCACTAACCTTTAAAAACTCTTATAAAATATGAGAAAAAAAAAGAAATTATTTCTGTTTCCTCTGAAGTGGTTAGGGCCGATCTAGTGCAATATTGTTGTATAAGGTGTTATTTTTCGTAATATTTCATTTATTTAAAAAACAATGTAAATTAAAGAACCCGAGTGGATTCTAGTCATTTTCTACATACTGTTATATGCATAGATGCAAAACGCCTATGTAAACAAAGTATTGAAGAAAAAAATTAAAATAAAAAAAAAACCAATCCAAACTCTTCATGTATGTATAGATATATATGTGTATAGTATATTACAAAAAAATAAAATATATTGCTTATGATTCCATTAAAAAACGTTAATGTATTATAAATCAATTGTACACTGTTGCAAGCAAACATAATGAATAAATAAATAAATTTTACAACAAATTAAATAATTTTACTTTTAATAGTTTAAAACATATTTAAACAAGCAAGAACACAAGAGTGGGACACGACCCACATAAAATGCCCTACATAACATTGCTTGACACAACATTTCATATAACGACTTTTCAGAATCTGTATATCTTTATATGGGAAATGGTCGGGAAGGTGATCCGATAGGAACGAATTTCGGGATCGTTCGTCCTTGGGCCCAAACACGCGGTTGTATCAAATCTCTTTAAAATATCTAAAAAATTGCGAACTTGAACAAAAGAAAAAAGGACGCACATATGGATAGACTTACAAACGATATAATAAAAGATGAATCTATCTCAAGTCGTTCTAGGTGTTCCATAGATCCGCCCATACTTAATACATTTCTGTACCACAAGCGGTGCTGTTATAACAACTACTCCACTGAACAATTAAAATAATAGTTTATCTAGTCGTCTATGAAAACAAACCTTCCAAGCATACTCCTTGCCTTCCAACCCTATTTTGTACTGCGTTCATTGCTGACTTAACTTCCATTGCCAATAAAAACTTGGAAAAAATTTACCGAGATTTAGTGATAAATTCTAAAGGACAGCTTAATGAAGCAAGCGTACGGAGATGAATTATATAAATACTTCCTTACTGCTTATATTTAAGCCCCCTAACATATTTAGAAGAAGAGATGGATCATCGATGTTTCGATTGACTTCGAAAATTGATGAAGCATTTATTTTTCTTCTTCCATAAATAAGAAATTGTATGTTTTCTTTGTAATTTTGAATGCAAATAAAATTATTTTATTTTCTACCGTTGGTTTTTCCCTGATAGCAGTTAGCCAATTCAACCATAATCAATCAATTAAACTAAAAGTTCACCTACAAACCTACCTACGAACAAATCATGACATTGATTATAACAAATATAATAATCATAACTTAAATTAACGTTTTACAGAAAACAAAAACTTAAAACACACTACAACTCATCCGTCAGACGGTGTATATTTTGTAAATGATCACCATAATCGGTAACCTCACTACCCACAAATGTTTCGTAATTGTCCAAAATTTCCTGATATGATAAGCGATTATCATGATTTTCATCTGTCGCCGCAAACAAATGATCAACTTCGTCAGTGGCTACAATTTCGTTATTGGGCACAACCCAGGATAAAACTTCATTACCAGTCAGTACACCGTCCCTGTTTAGATCGTAGTCCTTATCGAAGCGTTCCTTTTCAGCAATTAACCATTCTTTATCGCGTTGTTCGGCCTCCTCGCCTACGTACTCTTGAAAGTCAATTTTACCATTCGCATTCGTATCTTTTTGACGCATGGTTTGTTCAAAAACCATAGGTAGCATGTGTGGATGTTCTTCGGGATTGTGAAAGAGCGTATATTCTTCTATGTTAAGTTGATCATCTTTATTTAGATCGGCCGCGTTAAACATTTCTTTATCATCTCTAATTAATTCTTGCTCTCCATCGTAACCATCAGCACTGAGAGCTTCTTTTTCATACTCTTCCTCATCTATGGCATAGGTATCTTCTAAATACTCCTTCCAAGTTACCTGACCGTTACTATCTTGATCTATTTCTTCAAAACGATCAGCTGATTCTTCTTCAGCCAATTTTCTGCACATGAAAACAAATAAAAATTTAAAAGATTTAACAATGCAATGCACAATTTTAACTAAAAATTTCGTCATTCAGATACGAAGACCTCACGAATAAAACAAAGTGTTCCAATCGGTTATAAAACTTGATTAATGTAACCGTCTGTGGCTAGCTTCCACAGAATATTTTTGCATTCTTTAAGGAATATGTTAACGGTTTGTCGTTTAGTTTATAACACCAAGTAACCAAGTTTGTACACACCAGAGACCCTATAAAATGTGCATTTTTTTGGCTTGTTAATATTCTGAAGCGGTTCTCAATCTATCTTCCAGTGCAAGGAAATTTGGGAAATGAACTGAATACACTTACAAACGTGCTCGTCGTTTGCACGTTAAGCTTATGGCTTAAAACTAATATAAATAATGCACGTATACACGCTAAAAAATAATAAGATCGTATAAAAACATCGGGAGGGCAAAATTTTAAATTAATATGTGGACTAAGTGGAAATTTTTGTCGCTATATTCACTTTCAATATAGTTTATTGGTTTAGGGGATGAAACGCGATCAGCTTAATCACTGGAATTTATACGGCTCTGAGCATGGTAGCAACAAATAGATGGACGGACGGATACTGATGGTCGTAGAACGAAAATAAACTAAACAACACTTCATTGTAAATAAAGATAAAAATTGCTTAAAATACATGTGCATAACGAAATAAAAAGTGCGACGAATGCAATTAGTACCGACTCCAATGGAAAACATGCAATGTTTACCAACTGCATTGACAATTAACTCACTTAAAAGATCTTAATATCCAGGCTTTCAGTTCATGGCGATCGATATATTGATCATTATTTAAATCCATTAAACGTATTAACACTGCTAAGCGACGTTTGGACTCTTCCGGTGAGAGTGTGTCAAATTCTTGAGCTTCTTTAACATTACCTATAATAATCAAAAAAAAGAAAAAAAAAAAAAGGAAATTTGAATAGCAGTTAAAATATACAAGTTATTACTGACCTATGATAGCTTCATGATCGAAGCCAACTTTATGCTCCCCATTATCAAAATGATTTGCATCTCTTGGCTGATAGACACCATCTTTTATACGTTCTTTACTGTTTAATTTTTCATGTTTATGCGGCGCGATACCTGCACCATAAGTTGGCATTGTATTTACCATCAGAAGAAGGGCGGTACACAAGAAGATCAAAGAAAATTTCGTTGGCATTGTTTTATATTTTTATTTTTTTTTTTGAGTTTTATTTTTATAATCCAATTATTTGCTCCAATTTGTTTCCTAATTTTATAATTATATCAACACTTTAATATGTACATTACGAGTCCGCTTTTTCTCTTTTTTTAATGGTAATTCTTTACAGCTGTTTTATGCATTATATATAGTTTGACGTCGCCAAGCATGCCTCAATAATATTAAAAGTTCTTCATTTCTACACTCATTTCAAGTGGCTGAAAGGAGGAAGATGTTTTATATACGAAAAAAACAGATTGCATATGCTTTATTTGTTTGATTAAAGATACAAATTAATAATTTGCGTTAATGATATCTAAAATAGATATGTATTTCGAAACATTTGACTTGTAACAAAATATATGATTGTAAATAGGTCTTCCCCCCGATAAGCTTAGGCGGATTGAAAGAGAGACAACTTTTATTAAATATAAATAAAGCTGCTCAAACTAAAGTTTCACTGCGTTGAACAAAAAGACAGAAAAAGCAGAAAATTTTAATTGCAATTTTATACAGCTATTAACTTCATTTTTTGTAACAGAAATTAGATGCGTCGACTTATTTTATTTTATAAAAGGCGCGCCTGGCATATTCTTTACAAGATGTGAATTTTGAATGAATTTGAATGTTTGTTGCATCGGGATGGGAAAAAATTTCGGTAAGTTTACAAAACAAATAGAGAAAATAGAGAAAATTTGCAATTAGCGCTACGAAAGTTTATTAACCTGTTTTTTAAATTATTTATTATTACGTTACCACCCAATAATTTATATATAACTAAAAGTATTAAGGGCGTACATGCAAATATATGCCTGCTATTCTTCGAACATACAAAACTGTGTACCTTAAATGACATAATATATATTTAGATTCAGTATTTCATATAGAAAATACCCTCTTTACTCCTCTAACAGGAATTTCTGTCCAGATTAATATTTGAACAGCTTTCTAACTTAAAGGAACTGAATTTAAAAACATTTTTATTCCACATGTTCACCGAACCAAAGATTGTGCGTAATAATTTTTATTTATTTATATACATATTTTGACGGCAAACCGGCATTTAAAAAAAACGACAGCAACAAAACTTACTATGAACTTTCAAACAAAGCGCAAACTTCTCACAACCAATGTTACATTTCCCGCAAAAATTAAAAAAATATATATATTTAGCATAGGGAAATACAATTCTTCAAAAACACGTTTTTCTTTTATCATACAAACAACATTTCTATTAATCAAGTTTCGAGAAAGTGATCCAAATAACCACATTACTTTTACTAGTTATATAAAATGAAGATGATAAATTCAACGATATCACATTGCTTTTAAATACGGTATTACCATTCCTGAAATGAAATCGATTGCTTAATTATCATCACAATGTGTACTAAAACTTTTATATTGGCAGTTCTTCGGCATTTTGACAATATAGTTAGTAAAAGTGATTATTAAAAAAATTTGCAATTTTCGTATAAAAACAAAAACATATTTCACGACAAAATCAATAAAAATCGATGTGAAAGAAATTAAAAAAATAAAGTTTTAAGTTTACTAACAAAACCGAATTCCTTGCTAATAAATAAATAAATAAAATTATTTAAAGAATGTAAGTAAAAATGAAATGTGCGGGCTCTAATAATACTCTAATTAACTAACAATATATATGCGGAACTACAAAATAAATCTTACATATGCGATAAGATAGTTTTATTATTTGTTGTTCTTTTTTTAAGTTAATCAATTAGAGTAGATATGCAACAAAGCAAAAACAACTGAAAGTTCTCATTGTGGCGAGTTTTTATGACATCCGTTTTTCTTACGGTGAAATTACTTACAATTAATAGAAAATATTCGAATATATATCGATATTGACTCTTTATTTTGCAGCATTCTTGTGTGAACATATTATTATATATATTTAATTCAAGAAATATCTCTGGTCATTTCGATTTTGTTCACTTCGATAAGGGATTAAACATCAACCAAAAATTTTCTTATGTACTAAGTAAAATTACGAAGATAAATATTGCACAGGTAGATAGTGGTAGATTATTGTTAATACTGTAGCCATCTCTCATCAAGAAACGCCATTATTAACATTTATATTATATAGTCTTATCTTCATCCGACATTGTAGCACAAGCATTTTTTTTTTACATTTGGTACAAGTGCCGATGCACTCCAGGGAAATTCAAGTCAAAATAAATACCCTTTAGGCATTCACGCAAACCGGAAACTAAAACGCCATTTTAACATTTTTTACCACACCTAGAAGAGTCCTGATTGAAAGACGTATTCATAGTTGGTATGAACTTTGTGATTTTTTTATATAAATGCTTAACTTGGCGGATGCTCAAAGTTGCATCCGATATAAATTTGGATGTCGTAATTTTAGATCTTTATAAAGTACTTCTTTCCAGAAAGAGGTATGATTCTCTTCGTGCTGTTTTCGTTCGTAACAAGCGCTGCAACGTATATTACTCACTTCCTCATAATAACTACTTCAACTCTGGGTAGCTTCTCAAGAGGGGAGCGCAATTCAGGATTCGCTATGTTTTTAATGGTTCCAAAAGAGCAGACATGCTAACCATTTTCGATATTGTATAGAAACTGTTTTCCTCACATGATGTATATGTGACTCCCCATAACTTTTCTCTAGTATTCTCAAATGGTGATTTAAAAAAATTCCAAACAACATATTGACGAAGTTTCAATGAGTTAGGACATGCTGAATATATATCCTATTGAACTATTCTTTGTTACAGGTCCGTTGAAATTGTTCAAATATTTGAATGGAAAGCAAAGTAAAACTTAAAATATAAGCGAAAGGACGTGAATTCAAATAATAAATTTTTGTATAATGGGAATTAAAGATTAGTCCGTTTTACAAACTTCATGTTGCGATCTATACATGCATATGTATAAATATATATACACACAAGAGTTAATAATTAGTATTATTATTTGTTTAATTCATGAAATCAACAACTGTTGCTGCCACATGCGCACAAACAAATATACACTCGTACTAAAAAACTACCACCAAAACACACCACTGTTACAAATAAAAGTAATTGAAGAACGTGAACTAACAAAATATCCATTAATAATACAAGTTTTTTAAGAACAAACGACAGACAACCTTCACTTGCCACCATTCTATCTATACACACCACCACATAGAGGCACCAATGTGACTTGTTCTGATTATGCGACAGTAAGCTGGTATGTGTGTACCTATGTTTTCATTCTAAATACAAAATATGTGTATACATACATATGAAGCTGAGAAAATGAAATGAAATTCATAAATATATCATGTTAAGAAAAAATATTTAAAAACCACAGCAATATTGGCAAGTATTTGAAATAGTGTTATAAAGGTTTTTCCCGGCAAAACAACGAAAAACGCTTGAAAGCTAAGGAGAAAAATAAATTGGAAAAACAACAAAGTAGCACAAATTTGCCTAATTAACAAAGAAAAAAAAAAAAGAGAAAATCAAAAAACAAAAAATCAATATTTATATATTAAATAATTAACAATAAAAGTATATAATAAGCAGTATTTTCAAATTCTTTGCATAAATTATAATTGATAACAATTTGCCAAATGCCATACATTATTATACGTGGTAATTTAGCTTCATATAGTCACAAATATCCATGGCGTGTTCTCGTTTCGGGATTAAAAGGTAACTTTCGATGCATTTCTCCATTATTAAGTTTAAATTGCAATTATGTTTATTCATTTTCAAATATTTGTTTTCATTTCATTTTTGATTTTATAGTTTTTCTTCCTTCTCTGCTAATAATAACGTCGTATGAACTGATCTCATTTTGAAGGCCATGAAGAAAATATGTAATGTCCGATAACATACTCGAAGCCAAACACGGACATTGTAGTAAATAAATTTTATTGTCAAATCTAGCGAAAGTGAAATAATACCAAAATGCTTCTTACCTCACTTTTGATTATATATTTGTTGTCAAAAACAGGAAATAAAATTCATTGTTTTTATAACCATCACCGAAGGATGAGGGATATATTCGTTGTGTCAAAACGTTCGCAACTTCCAGAAGGAAGCATCAGAGAGCCCACAAATTTTATATATTCTTTTAAGCATGTTCGTCTGTCCGTCTGTGCAGTATTTGGCGGAAACATTGAAAATGGAGTAAATCGGTATTATATCTTACAAATTATTATTTTACATGTAACCGCTTGTTGTTTTTAACCATTTTAAGCCAGCTTTCTCATTCCTGCCTTTAAACCGAGCAGAACATTTGTGACATTATCTTAACAAAAGGGATCAGTAACACATATTTTCCAGCAGAGCAGAGTTAAAAAAGATTTTGAGGCAAAAATGGAAAAAATATCGCCTGACTATTGCAAAATATAAGTCAAATGCATACCAATCTGGCATAAAATAATTAGAACGAACAAGGGGGGTTACATATAAAATACTAATTTTCAAGACACAATAAGTGAGAAGCAAATAGCATTAGCA
This sequence comes from Glossina fuscipes, assembly GCF_014805625.2. Lineage (NCBI taxonomy): Eukaryota > Metazoa > Arthropoda > Insecta > Diptera > Glossinidae > Glossina > Glossina fuscipes. The sequence continues at coordinate 2,560 of NW_024006191.1, read as the reverse complement.
CTAGTTTGGCTTGGGCGTTATTTTTTGATTAGTTGAAGTTTTTTTTAGTCGGATTTGATTTAAAAAACAACGAATTCAAATTTTGTTTCCTATTTTTGATAGCTTAATACATATCTAAGCGAATAAAAAACATTTTTGCATTATTTCGCTAGGTATGACAATAAGATTTATTTACTACAATGTCTGAGTTTGACTTGGGGTGACTGTATGTGAGAAACGCACATATTGATAGCAAACAGTTATTTGTTTGTATTTAAGTAACTCTTCTTTTCGCATCAACATTTATTTGGATTCAATTCCATCAAATTCGTTCCTATTTCACTTAGAATGCCCTTTAGATTTCAAAACAATTTAAGAAAAACATTACTAAGTGCAACCAAAGTTGTCCTGAATAAAGAATAGCCAATGTATCCATCGCCATTTTACAATTTGTCTAAATTTTCTGAAAATTTGGAGATTATATCGTAGAATGTGTTTGTATGCATTGCTTGTGTTTTAACAAAACCTGCGGCCAGGTTATGAATTAGTTGTGTTAAGTGCATGTATGCAAATACACGACACGCTCTCTAAAGAATTATGCATCGGTGACATCATAAAAAGTATGTCCAACAATTCAAATTGTTACACCCTACACCGCTTGCGCTTTAAAATATATTATTGCCTGGGACAGGCACATCTTTTATTATACTAATCGGTCGATTCTCCTTACCTTTCTAAATTGATCTAAGTTTGTCCATTCGTCTGCTACAGATCACAATTTTTAAGGCATTATGGTAAACTTTGATACATCGACTTATTTTGGCCCAAGGACAAACGCTATTGAAGATAGTTTAGATCGGACCATCTCTTCGAGAACGTCTCGTAAAACGCCTCATTTTGAAATTTGAATAACTGTGTTAAGCGAGGTGGTATTAGATGTTTGATGGCCGGCCGTAGCCAACCACAATTTTTGTAACCGTTTTTATTTATTTATTTAAAAAATAAAAATTAAAATTTCGCGACATACCAATCAATTAGTTTACAAGTTCTAGTTGATGCTATGCGCGTAATTGAGATTTTTCCGTTGTCTTACAAAAACATAAACAGGGTTACTAAAATCAACTATAAATAGTAAACTAATGATCAGAATGTTATGATAATTTGTCACACTTGCCGTTTGAAGCTTGGTGCTATCCAAAAATCAAATGCATTTGTCAATAGTGGCGACATCTACATGTCATCCTTTAAATCAATTAACTCTGTCGTCTACTCTTGATCTTGATAATTTATCGCCTAAGCAGCAAAACAAATTTAATGATGAGGAAGTCAAAAGTTGGAAAAGTTCCATAACAGTTTTGGTAATAATTAAAAAACCATTGCAGCCAATCGCGAGCAAACATACATTGCAATGATTAAACGTAAGAGATTTCATTTTTTTTTAAAAGTTTGTCAAATGTATACGAGCGGTTTTTCCTTTGCATATTACCCATAAGATACAGTCCCGATTTCTTCATTTATACGACCTTGTTTTCTGATGTGTTCTATATCTTGTAAAATGCATAATACGCTCGCTGTATGGCGAATGACAACATATCGCAACATAATTGCGTAATGAACTATATTAAACGGGCCTCTCATTTCTTCTATCACGACTATGCTTCGGGAATTTTCCGATTAGACTTTTATCAGGTACCAGAATATCTAATATGAATTGCAAGTTGGATTTTTGCCTAATTGGTGGCGGGATTCGTCCTTTTCCGAATTCGGTCCCTAGCTCTAAACTTTCGATGTTTTATTTAATGTTTGTAACCGTGAGCGTTTTTACAAGAGATGGCAGGCAGGCGTATGGATTAGCAGCAGGGTGTAGATAAACAGTCACAGAATCTTATCCGATCATAATTCTGTTTTCAATTTAAATTCCAACGTGAGGCTTGAAAATCAGCTTAATCGGCAAACGGTTCATAGAGCGAAAAAAAAATCAGTGCATACAGCAGAGACCATTTAAGTAAGATTTTTACAATAACCTAAAAATGAAACCACTGTTATATGATTGAAATCTGTTTCACCAAATATTGTATAAAAAGCAGTATTTTACTATTAAATAAACCGTTTCATTTTAAATTGAGTAAAGTCACTGCAATTAGCTACAATAACTTGCATATGACGCATAAGCATCGGACTGGAAAAAAGTTGCCATAATATTATTATTATTATTATTATTATTACTACATTAGTGGAAAATGAAATGAATAGCTTTTAGCTTAGCTCATATATTCACTCTTAGATTTCATGTCATTTTCAATAGTATTTGCGTTTAAAGTAGACGGCAGGAAAGAAACTCAGCAGTGGTAAGAATGATCAAATTTGTATAAAAATAATAAAAATTATTTATTTTATTTAATATTTTATTTGTAGAGAATGTAAGAATATCATTTTATCTTTATTTATTTAGCAACAAAGCAAAAAAATTTTTTTTTCTCTTTAAGACTATATATGAAAATGCGTTTGTGTGATTAAAATTAATCTTTTTTCGTTTTTTTTTTTTTCCTTTTCTATTATAGCGTCCGATATTGAACAATTG
>NW_024006190.1:0-50739 GCF_014805625.2 Glossina fuscipes | reverse complement strand
CCTTTGTAACGTTAAAATATTCTCATCGGAAATTGCAAAAAAAAAAAAGAAAAGAAGATCAATAGCTCGATCTATCATAACTGCTGAGTAAATTATTCTTAATAACAAATTGATTTCTTGCTGACCAATAAAATGTGGAGTAAAATCTTTCACTGATAATTAGTTCTTAAGTTAACAAAAGTGTACAGTAAGTTTTTCAAAATTTCGTCTCATCATTTATTGGACTTCTCCTCGCTTTTGCATAATTCCACTTAAATGTACGAAAGATGATCGTTTTTTAGCTTTGAAAGTTTTTGCTAATCCTTTAAGAACTTGACATGAAACTCGATCGAAAATAACTTATGATTTTTCTGTTTAAAATTTTGTTCCCGTTGCTACACTGACAGAAATACGTGCATATCTAATTTAGATTGGCGAAAAAGTTCTGTCGTATTATGAATAAATCTTTTTTGCTTTTGAAGATGTTTGATGTATTCCTTAGTGATTATAAGTGCGTTACTCTCCACCACGGTTTGAAATTTGGCAAATCATCTTTGCTAGTGCACACCTTTACAAATTCAGTTCGCAATCTCTCAAATAACTTTTTACAAGCAACCGATGCAATGCCTCGTTTTCGGAACTTATACTAATGGCAGGTTTTTAAATACACTTTACCCATTGTCATCTTATTCACTCCACACTTCGCAACAAAGTGACGAAGGGTATTGAATCACGAGCAGTATTCTTAATAATAAGCATTCTATCTACTTTCCTTGACCGGGCAAGTAAAACTATCTGCTGGTAGTAAAACACGACAGAAATTTATCATCAATTTGTTATTATATTACGTACACATTAACGAAAACCTTCACGGTTCCATTTGATTGAAATTAGATCGGTTTTAGAAAACTATCCAATTCGTACATTAAATCTGTGGAGCATATATCTAATGTAGATGATATATGAGATGAAGAGAGAAATATTTGGAACGCTTACATATACACAATGCAGATCCAATAAAGATTCCTGATCAGTTGGATTGTCGATCATTTTAAAGAATATCCACTTTCGATTATCAAAACGACTATGATTTCTTTTTTCTCAGATTGGAATTAAATTTTTCTCTCATCTAAAAGCACAGCATCAAATTTGCATATCAATCAAGCCAGCGTTCGTTCATGACTTTTGAAAAATTCTATAAGAATATCATCTTCAGCATCGCAGCTCTTAACGATAATTCCTTCTTTTTTTTTTAAATATAAAATTTTCGCTTTAACCCATATATACATCGTTTAGCGCTAATAAAGTTACCTACTTTTAGAAAACAAACGAATAATGCTAAGAGTGTGTCTCGTTCATCAGCTTATGAATGGCATATCTGACCCCAAGTATTTACTAACATGGAACCGGAATATGCCCATAAATGGCGCTAACAACACTTGCAGAAAATCTATCTGATTGAATTTGTCTTTTTTTTATAATTTGGAAGCCTGGTAATAAAATGCAGTCATAATACCAACACATATCACAAAGCAAGGAAAGATGTCAAGTCTTGCATTAAATAGCATTCGACGACAGCATTTTTCCTTTGTCCGAATGATAGCAAAGTAGAAGCAGCATTTTCTTTCCCTGAAAGGTACAAAAGCCTTCGTTTTTGAAGCGTTTTCTAACGGGCATGAAAAGTGAATCTATTTTGAGAATTGCAACCGTCTAAAATCCATGAATATCTATTCAGACGTAATCTTCACATCAACTGCGAGACTTAATCGCTTTGACAGGAAGATGATATTTTGTGGCGATATTTATGCGTGTGACTGTAAGACTGAATCGTTTTGACGGTCGATTCCGTGTTTGGCACGATTAGATAAGTGTAGTCTATTGTTAGCGGTTAAAATCTGGTGAAACGATTAATGCCAAATGCTACTTAAAACTATTAATTGATGTCAATCGCTCGCTTCTCAAAAAAAAAAAAGGGGCGAAATATCAAAAACGACAATACAAGATCATTTTTTACTTATCATCCGCCCCTTTCGTTCATACAGTGAGAATGGTTCGCAATGCATTAGTCGTACCGATGTGCGGCTTACTCACCAGACTCGAGTTCTTCGAAGTATCATTTCTTTGCATCGCGGGACACGCACTCCATCTGCACACTGTAGCCATCCCATCTTATATTGAATAAAATATAGTTTTTATCATTTTAGGAAATAAACGTGTAATTTGTATATAATTATTTCGGTTTTGTGTGTGTATATCTGGTACATGGTACATGGTACACTTTTTGTTGGCGGATTGATTGATAGTTGATTTAATAACATATGCGTTAAGCTTCTGCTGCCTACATTTGGAACTTGAGGAATTTCCACAGAAAGAAGAACGAAATGCCAGCAGTATACTGGAATCTACTTAATGTGTTTGCAGCATGCAAATGAAACTGATGGAATGGCTAACTATTAGAAGATCATCGAACCTTCGGATTTCCCAAAACAAACAAAAAGGGTAGCATCGAAACCAAAGAAAGAAATTCGGATAGATATCTACCATCAAACAAAACAGAGAATATCGAAAAACCTCTTGCCCCCCCCCCCCCCCCACTCATACACGTTGTACACATACATTCTCGCAAATGTATGTTTCTCCCATGAATTCAGAAAATAATTGAAAGTTTTCCTAATAAAACACTTCATTTCTCAGCCGTGTTAAATAACTAAATATAGATATTGATCAGTTTTCAATTATTTAAGAAAAAAATAATATAAAGAAAAACTTGTCTGACCACCAGTAACTGCTCAATTTCTAATGTCTGCTCAGTGAAAACAAAAATAAATTCGAGTAACAAAAAACACAATAAAAAAAAAAATAAAAAATTTGCACAAATATGCAAAATAAGGAATTTATGTGCATGCATGCATGCATATACGCTTTCATGTGTATATGTATGCATATATATGTATATATATATACATATATATATGTGTGTGTGTGTGTGTAAGTTATCTGCTTGCAAACGGAAATAGTGCAATTAAAGCAGAAATTTTAGTAATATGCGCGATTTTGTTTTTAAAGCATTTTGTGTGTTATTGCTGTTGGTGTTGTTGCTGCTGTTGTTGTTGTTGTTGTATTCTTCTTTTGTTCTGGTTAGAATCGTGTACATTTTGCAGCTTAGAAAACAAATTGCATCTATAAATTCTCTGCTGTTGCTCTCTAAGGCATAACAACAAAACAACAACAACAGCAACAACAGCAACAACAACAGCAAAAGAATAACCGCATTTATACTTATACGAAAAGTACATTTGCTTTATGTTGTTATTTGTGTGCAATAAAAACAATAAAAATAAAAAAGGGAGAAAAAAAAAGTAAAGTTGCATGCAAAGCAAGTGCGCTAAAGAAATAAAATAAATAAATAAATGATTTCTAAAGACTCAATGATTTTGGCTTTCTTTACACCTGAGAAATGTCTATGAATAAGATGCTGAAATAAAAATTTTGTGGAATAATTAAAATTTTATTTCTTTCGCCACATAAGTAAATGACTTTCGAGTGAACTTATGATATCTTGAAATTTATCGAAGTTTATCGCTTAAGAGCTTTTTTTTTAATTTTTTAATATTTTTTTTTTTAAAGAATTTTTATATATTTTGAAGAGACGCACTAGGTACATACGAGCTCCATACGAGCGACATATAGATGGTAGGCCATAAATAAATATTGACTTAATTAGAGTGTCCTTTTGTACTTGATAGATTCTAAAGTTACGTTAAATTAAAGTGACCGAACTTAATCCTTTGCTATCGAAATTTTTTTCTTCTTTACCTATTACTAATTCCTTAAGTAACTTGAAAGAAGGTATAAAAATTGATGTCAATCAAAAAGAAAATTTAAGCAGTTGGAACATAACTCGTTTAGTATTTGAAAGGAAAAATGGATAAAACCGTTGTAGGGGGCCTCGGTCCGCATATATCCCTACAAACCTAATATACCCGTGCAACACAAGCAGCGTAGGGGATAAAGGCATTTAGCAATTTTAAATAATACAATGTCGAGTCTAGCCCGATATACAAATTGGGGTGAGAAATACGATGTCGGCATAAAGTCGACATAGAAATGGATAGCGTTAAGAAAAGCGAAGCCCGAAAGCGATGTGAGGTCCGTTGTGAAACTCCGTATCTAACAAAAAGCAAAGGGGCTATTAACCAATTAACGAAGGCACCTGTCATTACCGACGACAACTTATACTTTATCTTACAACTTGTTTTCTGATGTAGTGTCCTTTAATACCGGCTACTACCGATTTTCAGTCCAAGAAAAGTTCAGCATAAGATGTTTTTCTTATATAATTTGTTAAATAATCTTTTTCAGTTAACATAATCGCATATCGATTACATGGCAGCACTCGTATGTCTTACCGTATTAGCAGTAGACGGTAGCGTCAGCGCTTCATGAATACAAAAATCGAAGTTTTGATTATTCAATGCAAAATTTTCAGCAAAAAACAAATAATTTTTATTGAAGACCTAAAATAATTAAATACTAATTTAGTTTTCACTGTGATATGTAAATCTAAGCGGGAGGGTGTCATTGCAAACATTTTTCAGAATCATTTTCCACTGATATCTAATTTTATCATGTCCTTACATCCTACACTGCTTGCGGTATGTACGTTTGTAAGACGCAGAATGCTTTAAGATAGGCTCACCTTTTATTAAACTGATCGACTCTGAATCATTTGAATATATATAATTATAAAGTTTTGTTCAAGCTACCGGTTAGAATTTTTGAGATATTTTGATGAAATTTGGTACACTGCCGGGCTATGTCACAAGGATGAATTCTATTCAAAATGGTTCGAATCGGTCCATTTTTTCGAAAAAAAAATTTAATTTTTTAAAATTTCTCGGCAAAGTGGATCCGTCGTAAGCTCTTTCGCGTGTTACATACAACCGCACTAACTTAATGTACCCTCTACCACAATTGGTGTAAGATATACTTCAGTGGACCCTATTTGAATAAGATGTCATATAAACAGTGCTCCGATCGTGACCATACTCAGTAGCTTAGTAGCCAGTGTATTAAATTGTATTGAAATATATCAAACCTTGTAATCCGTATATTGAACATAGGAAAACAAGACGGACAGACAAGCGTAGAATCACGTTCTGAATCGATCGGTATAATAATAGGTGAGTCCATCTCAAGTCTTTCCGAATGTTGCTTACATCCGCACAAACTTAATATACCCTTGTATACCCTTATATCTGCAGAAATTTCCTTAGACCCACAATCAAATGCAAGACAATTTTTCTGTTTTACCATTGGTTGGGTTAATTCAAGATTCGTCTAAAACTAAACGTTGTTTCTTTTTGGTTGGTAACATTCTCACTATAATTATGTAAACAAAATTGATTGATTGATTCGTTTTCCAAATTCTACTTACGTTTGACTTATAAAATTTAAAAAGGAAATGAAATTTTTCTTAGGAAAGTGGAACATAAACACTTCATATAGAAAAGGTTGAGGCCGTATATTGTTCTAAATAAAATTTCCATCAAATTTTCTATAAGAACATTTTTTTTTGAGAAAAAGGTGTTTAATTTTTTTTTCTTAAATCTTATGAACCAATGCAATAATATTTACATTATAATTACTAAACATGTACATACTTTGTACACGACATGCGTAAGCAAGTGTGTTAAACGAATTTTATAGTACGTATGCAAAGCCCGTGCAATTATTTGATAATGCTTACTTTGCACCAAAAAAGACGTGCCGCGAGAATGACTCCTATGTTGCCATTTTTCAAAAATAATTTTCGTTTTTTGTACTTATATATAGGCTTATTAAAGTTCTGGTATGTTGTTATTCTATTATTTTCCCTTCTGTCTAAAACAAAATTGTATTACCAGGTGGATGATTGTTATGAAAAAGAGACAGACTTAAAAAATATCGGTAATAGGCCACAACTCAACGCTACGTACTCAGTTATTTGTATAACGACGAAATAATGCGCTATATGCCAAGTAAAAATGGCCCGACCCGAACCATTTTGAAAAGCATTCGTCCCTGGACTAAAACACGTCAGTATATCAAGTTTCATCAAAATATATCCAAATTTGAATATTGAACACAAGATAATAGAACGGACAGATGGACAGATAAGTAATTGGTATAATGTAAGTATTTCTGAGTATTGTATACATTCGCCCAAACTTAATACCTACCCTTGTAGGGCATAATAAAAGAAATCTAAAATTTATGATAGGAAAACCGATCCAATCCAGTGTGGGAGTCCTTCAGCCGGGAGGTGAAAACTGTTTAGAAAAATCTCTGGCGATATTGAGAGGATAGAAGTTTTGGGGCATAAGAGGACTAAATGCCGTTCCTAAGACGGCCAAAAGCGCTATTTGTGAATGTTTCGTATGCATATGATTGTTGAAAAGTGAAGTAAAAAAATCCAAAGAAAATAAAAATATGATTATGTAATAATTATGTGATTATAAAAGAAGTAGAAAGTCGTTAATTTCGAAGAATGCATGATAATTAATCAATCATGACACCATACAATGAAGTTTCCTAGCATCTTTTTCACAACTAATCTTCGCACGCATGCGAATACATATAAAAAATTGATTTTATTTTACACTTCTACTAAATCTGGGTTATCAGTTATAAGACATAACAATCCTTCACATATCATTAAGACATGCAATACATTCAAGATTTTATGTGTTACGCATACTTGTACATCTTGTAATTTTTATTTTTCATTTTTTTTTTTTTTTTATTCGCGTTTTTCTGCTTTATAGTGATTCCTATAATTGTTGAAATATTTAAAAAATGATGTAATTTTATATTTTTCATATATACTTTAATCTTTAGTTTTAGTCTTTAGAGCAAAAGTGAAAAAAAAAAAATCTAATAGAAGAAATTAATTATTTTTCCTACAAATAAAAAAGTTCCGCATATTTAACTACAAAAACATGCTCGCGTAGTCTTTTTATTAACTTTTGAGATCATTTCAATTCAAAACATTACATGTTGGCGATGTCTTTAAACGAATATCTTTAAAGCTTTGCAATAAAAGTATTTTTTTTTTTTTTTTTTGCTTTTCTTTTCTCTCTATATAAAAAGAGGGAGAGAAAAATAAATAAGAAAAATGCTCGCCTTAAAGCAAATACTGGATGTAGTTTAACTATAATCAAATCATATCGTCTCTTGCGAATGAGACTCTCTTCGTAATGCATGGAAGTGCAGAGGAAAGATTCGTTTTCAATTTCGATTCATTCTTGAAGTCAGTCTTGAATTATTTTGGTTACTTCCACGTCTATCCTCTGCTGTGACATTCAATGGGTCAAATCGCTTGTCGCGACGCGACAATTTGAACGTTGCGAAAAGGGAAAACCATGCGAAATTCTATTCGGCGAATACTATTAAAGAACAATGAAATTTTCAGATAGAAACGCTTACAGAGGCAAATCAGTACAACCAAGTGTTTTCAGAAGCCACATCTTTTTAGGGGAGCATAGCTTTCGAAAAAGCCGCTCAGCTCAATCTTCCAATAATCTGCTTCAGTCACTGCCTAAAACAATTCGAACTGTAAGTATTGCGACTGAAACAGAAAAACGCACACACGCATTATTCGAGTGAAGTTCTCTTAATGCTCACTACGATGGATATCTAAAACATGACTGAAATTCACAATAGACAAGAAGTTCAATCTAGAAGTTAGATAATGAAGATTAAAATTAAATCACACGGGAACAGAATTCTCAGCAAATATATGCATGAAAGCGATCCAACAATGATTAGGTTGAACAATGATATTCTTTGTTCAATATTATTTTTATTTGTTTAGTTCGCTTAACTTGATGATTGCTTTCTATTCCTTTTTGAAGTTCGATTGGAAAGACAAACTGGTTCAAAAAAAAATGAGACCACGCCTCATCGCCAACTCTGATGCTTTGCTTGATGGCAGAATCACAAATACTTTGCACGAAACAGTATATCAGTGAGAGTGAAACGAGTCAAAAACAATGGGTGTCACATAAAGATTGATGAAAGACAGTTATCTCTATCAGGCTTGCGTGACAATTTTTTTGATGAGGTTTTTTCACTTCGCCGATGTTTTGCATTAACACTTGAAAGCCTATTCTATGGATGATGGTGTAGCAAATGTGCGCAAATGGAAAAAATTGCGCACGCCTATCCAATACTATAGTGTATCAAAATTTACTTTTTATTTTCAATACTTGTATAACGCGTAAAATCAAGCCTCAAAAACCCCATGAGGTATATAAATTTTAGGCCAGTTTCAAATGTCCGTCTTTTTGTCTAAAGATATCGGTAACAAATTCGCAAAAGAGTTTGGAAGTGATTTAAAAAGCCGCGCCCACTCCATATGATAGAGGATAAAGGTTTAGTTATTTTACTTTTTTGTCATTTTTAGGATAACACCATAGATGGATGGCCTATGGATTTTTATAAAAATTCGTTTCCGGAAAACCAATTTTTATTCATTTTTACCATAAATACGCCAATAACTCTCGCCAATAACACGATTGATCTTGAAAAATAAGGTTGGTGAGAGCTTGCTGAGGAGTTGACAGGACTCCAGAGAAAAAAGTTTACTTGGGTTATACCGCATGATCTTGATGGCCAATCCATATCGGTATTTTTAGAGACGACAGGGTCTTAAATTTTTTTCTCAATATAGTCATTGTGTCATGCAATATGTCCCAAATCGAAATCATTTAATTTGTGCCAGAAGGAATCAGTAATCATGTTACTGTAGCGTTCTCCATTGGCGGTAACTGCATTGTGGTAGTTTATCCACATTTTAGATGACAGCAACGGTGCTTTCAGTGGATTGAATTCTTTATATCACAAACATTAACTTTTGACTCGAATTTGTCAATTACATTACGACTAGTAAGCCCTGTAGGTCGATTACGTTGACCGTAATTCTCATACAATACGTGAAGCGTGGCTCCGAACAGATTCTTTCTGCACGCTGTACGACCTTGTTTACTTCCAATATGATTTCCCAAGCTATACCGAAGGCAAAGGTCAATTTTGTTGGTAACGTGAAAGGAAGCATGGACGGTATGACGTTTCAAAGAAGAAAACTCCTGCTTGATCGTTGCTATACTTTATCGTACTTTATCGTCCTGTTTGCTTAAGTAAGCAATAGACTATCTCACCCTATAGCGCGTACGGCGTCAATTTAAAGAAGTGCAGAAATTTCTCGTGATCAGAATTTTTACATTGATTGAATTTTTGCAAATCCATGACTAATACTAGGATTACTTGACTAGAACATCGTGTGGTGCTATATACTTTGCATATAGACAATCAGTAAATGTAAGTGACCACTAATATTTTAAGCTGAACGTATATTTCAATATAAGATTCTTGTTAAGTTGTGTAAAAAAAAAAAAAAAAAAAAAAACAGGGGCAAAAACATTACAGTCAGACAAGGTCAAGCGTTAAATACCCTACTTTACTGTAATGTATGATACAATTCTTGATTTATTTCAATGATAATGATGCCTAAAATTACCTTTTGTTTCCATATAAAGGTATATTTTTCCCAAGAAACCTGATATTTGGTCGGGTTTAAAAAAAATAGACTTATATGATCGAAATTTGATACCGATAATATCCATATTAATTTTATATATTACAACCGATTAAACTATTAAATATTAAATTTATTTTACTTTTCATGGAAACATTTATTTTTTAAAACTGGGCTCACCCGATCCAAGTTGTTCACATCAATTTAGTATTCCGAAAAACTTTTACTCAGCAATTGCTGATGAGAAATTTTCAATACTGAAAATTGTTTTTATAACAACGCTTCCCCATTTAAGCATTGCGTAGTGATGAATCTTAAGCATGATTCGATTCAACCCATGTTAACTAATCCAGGTCAATGTATTAAACTTTGTAAAAATATCTTAAAAATTTTCGACCTATAGGTTATAAAAAAAGAAACGCATTGACGCGCAGATTGAAAATGATTCTGAAGATGAATCCTTTTTGGATGTTACATAGATCCGTACAAACTTAATGTACGCTGCAATATCAATGGTGTCGGGTATAACGATAATAAACAGAATTCGAATCAATGCTGTTTAACTAGATTGAAAGACATTGCGCATGTGTTTGGCCGCATTACCACATAAATCATTATGTTCGTCGTGTATGTGCGAGCACGTAATGCTTCCATGTGTGTGGCCGTTTAGTGACAAAGAGGTTATCTGTTCCTTTTTTTATTATTAAGAAAGGGAATAAATTGTGATTATTTTCATATGTAGCGTACTGGAGAAGATGATGTGTTTTATGATAGTTACGTAAGGAAAACTGAGTCATGTTGCGCAATAGTTTTGAAATAACTTTAGATCTGAAGTATATGTTTCCCTTTTGGTCCATTGTCTTAAAAGACTTAAATGCTTTAAAGAGGAAACATTTTCTCTTCCTTCTGAATCCTACTGCCGTACAAGTCACATCGATCACGAATAAAATGATATCCATAGCCATCCCTAGCAATGTTGCAACCTTGTATGGTTTGGTGATACGTATAAGTAGGTAGGTGTAGGCGGATATCAAGATGAAGTAAGTTCTAATTTAAGCGCAACCACGAACAAAAACGGATAAATGAAGCAAGAAGAAAATTCTGATTGGAAGCAGTTTCATTAGACTAAGCGACCGAAATATTTGACTTTTCACTAATCGTAAAGGCAAAACCTTTATATTATTATTGCTATCTGAGCTTTTTCGTGACTAATAACTGAATTTGTTGTTAGTTTTACGTTAGTTGTACAACTTGGGCAATAGACACAACTTTAAGGAAGCCAATCTATATAGACTTATATAAATATATATAAATGCATATTGTATATAGAATTAAAGACAAAACCGAGCCCATTATAATATGTTTAGAAAAGAGCATTGAAGTTTACCATTTCGGGTACATCGTTAGGACATCTAAGGTACGGGGGGACAACAATTTCGTACTTGACTTAAACCCATGAACCAAAGCCTGGCCATGGATATATAAAATTTTCCAATAGGAGAAGTTTAGTTCATTCATTCGTTGAGCATTTTATTGCAACGGTTCACTAAGAGCACACCAAAGCATCCAAGTCATCCGTTTTCGATTAGAAATGCCCCTGCCTAGCTGCATAGATGGTATTAATTGCACTTGTGTGTGATATGATAACAATCAGCAGTTCAGTTTTGTCGTCGATCTAATATAAAAGCATGCATTCGTAAATGCTGCAATTTCTTAAGCTAAAAATTGCTTGATGGACAAAAGCGACAACAAGAGATCTGTGATAAAGTTCACTAGTGAAGTATTATTAAGTGGAACATGGTCTTTGATGTGATGTTGCTAAGCTTATAAGTGCTCTTCTCTTTTGATCCGTTAGATTAGATGAATTATTTAAAATTTCTCAACTTTGATATTATCTTTACAGTCATCCCATACTAGAAGAACATTAAGACCTCCTTTCGCGGCTTAAAGGTATCAGAAGGATTTTCATATATTATTTATCTATACTATCAGCTTTCATTAAATATTTATCTATTTCGAGTTTAGTAAGACTCTTGCTTACCTGCTTTTATAGTCGTCATCGTAAGAGAATACTTTTGAGTATACCACTTGCGATGGATTAAGTTTGTGTGGATGCAGAAGGGATTAAGATAGATCTACCTTTTGTTATACCGATCGAATCAAAATCACTTTTTGCATCGCTCCAAGTTTGTCTGTCCGTCCGTCTGTCTGTTTTGTTTTCTTGCGTTCAATTTTGTGATTGCAATTTGTGAGATAGTTTGATGAAAATTTGATGCACTGACAAGTTTTGGCCCAAAGGACGAACACTATTGAAAACGGTTTATACCTAACCATTTTTTCGACCTCTGGCCATTAAACATTTTATCTGAAAACATTGTTATATAAGTAAGTGTGTTAATCAAAGTGATCTAAGCTATTTAATGGTGGGTCGTGTACCGCTGTAGTGTTTTTACTTGTCTAAATTCAAAATATTTCAATAATAATGTTCCATTAGTGGCGTTATCATCACTATTCAGGCAAACTATGTTTGTTATATATATGAATAAACCAATCACGATGAAGCAACTAAAATTCATTCATTTAGTTTCTTACGTTTATATAAAATTTCATATATACTTATGCTTATGTGCTAATTTGCGTATGAAAGTGTGTGCTTATGTCTCTTTAGGTTAGTTATTTAAATATTAATTATAATCAGTTGAAATAATTGCCTGTTACTGATAATATACAGAAGTCAAAATGAAAAAATTTTCACAACACTTTTAAATAATTTTTTTTAATGCATAATTAAAAGCTTAGCATAGCTATGATACATCTTATGTTTTGCTGCCATATATCATGTGATAGTATCATTAAGGTTGCATTTCTACGAGCTAAAGTAATATATATTTAATGTATTTAGTAGATGGATGCGTGGCAGTAGATCATTTTTAATATGATTTTTATGTTCTACATATGTAAAAAAAAAAAAAAAAAAAAAAACCAAAACAAAAACAAAAAACCAAAACAAAAGACACAATAAAAACCTGAACGAAATACTTTAGGTATATATATGTGTGAACAAAAATGATGTCATACTTCAAGATCGGTTTCTTTTCAATTATGATTTTCATGATTTCAAACTTTTCGTTCTATGTTCTGACTTATTTTTATATTAGTTCATAATGTAAACAAGGAGCAGCAGATGAGAGCGAAGCGGTCATATCGGAACATTCTTTTCGATAATTCGTTGTTATTAGTTTTTCTTTTCGGTTGTTTTTTTTTTTTTTTGCACACATACGCGGTCAATCACAGATCTGTAGGAAAAGTAACACAACAAATGCTCTATTTTTCTTTCCTAAAGAGCTTTATATGTAGCACTTTGTACAAAGAACACCGTACGGTTTCGTTTTTTTCTCAAATTCTTCGAAGAATTGCATTCAGTGAAGTGCGAGCTTTGGGGCGAGCAATTAATAATGATTGATGCCTCGCTCGAGATTGCCTATCGATGCATTTGTCGATTCTATATGTATATATATATATATATGTGTGTGTGTGATTGTATATGCGTATTTATTTGTGTGCAGGGGCAGACATACGGGTGGTTTGGTCAGGCTAGCATAAATAAATAAATGCATACATGTGTTTATTGTTACTTCACACTTTTCCTTTTTTTCTTAAGCATACATGCAGACGTTATTCATTTCATTCATTCGCTATTTCATGCATTTGATAGCTTGAGACCTACTGAGATACTACTCAGATGAATGTTTGGAAAAATTATAAAAGAAGGCCAACGTCACCTGAATTGCATAAATAATAATACTTAGAATATAACACTTGCTATCTGCAACAACAAAAGCAAGAAATGGAGGCGTTTTTAATTTCCTTCTTTTTCTTTAGCAAAAGTCATTGGAAAGGTAGGCATTAGATAATCATTCGATAATCATATAATGAACTTATCCCACTTTGTTCATTTATTTATTTATTCCTTGCTCCAATCTGTTTGTCTAAGATGTTTCAAAAAGAAAGGATTTGAAAAAATATTGAGCCAAGCGTTGGAGAAAAGTCAAAGCAGTTCGTATTAGATGAAGTTCGGAAATCAGTTAAAGCAGACATAACTCTACTTAAGTAAAGTCTAGTGAATAATGATGAGTTTTTTTTCATAAGAGGAGCTAAGAGGTGTTGATAAATTATTTAAGAAAGTCTGTAGAATACACAACGTATAAACATTACGCTAAAGTATACTGTGTACGGTACATAAAATGATGACGGATACTACAAACTTCGATTTAATTTGAGCATAATTTCTTTCAGGTTTTATAATCAATTTGTCGCGACTTATAGCTTACTAATGTAGATAAATAAAACAAATCATAGTAGTCGGATAAAGCCGATCTACACCGATCTTCGTCGTACACCCCCATAAAAGGACTTATTCTTTATAAGAAATTCTGTATAAAGTGAAGTACGCAAGATAGACCTACATAGTTCAAATTATTTACAGTTGATGCTTTTTGTGAAATTTCGTACCGATTTCTATCATAAAGTATTAAATTTAGAACTTTTCGCCACATAAACCCTTACTTTTCACACCAGCTCTTATAAGAGAAGAGATTTGAAAAATTTGCTTATTCGATCTAAATTCTACGCATCGACTTATCCATATCTTGCCAAGAAATTTTGACCATTGCAAATTTGCTTAAAAGAAGACGTTATATGGGCAATGGTCATAATATCCATTTTCCTAGCACACACTATCTTGAGGCAAATTTGGCGAAAATATTTTAAAAACAGCATCCTGTAGATTGAATAAAAAATGCATGGGCAGGCATCGAACAGCCAGACTCACACACAGGCGTACATACAGACCTCTTCTGCACTTCTTCTCCATGCTAAATTTGAACTACGTAGACGTAGGGATTTTTTCCCGCATAGAAGGTTTCATGGAAAGTAACTCTTTATGTGTTTACATTGGAAACGCGGACAAAATAGTAAATTCCTTAGAAAAAAAATTCTACTGATGATTTCGACCTTCTCGATTCACTTTTCCATTCCTTCAAATTCAAAAGACTACACAATTTCTGTTATTTTATCATGAAAATAAATATTAAGCGAACCATATTAAGCGAAGCATCGTAAGATGTTTCGTGATCGACCTTGGTGTACCATAAATTTTTCAAATGATTATCAATTTTATAGACGTATATATAACAAAATTCGTATTTTTATCTACTTGGTTTGTGTATGTGCTTGTGAAGAAGGAGAATCAAGTTAAAAAATCATTAACTGAAAAACAAATATCATAACTCAATAAGAATTTAAGAAAAATTGATATAAAGCAAATCATCTATCTGAACCGGAAATATTTCTTTCTTGCTTCCAGAGCAGTACGTGACTTGGCATTAAAGATGCACAGCTATTACGAGAGTTTAAGGTTTCATTACTCAATGCAAGAAATATTCAAAATTTCAATAAAGTTTTTAAGTGTTAAGCAATGCAATCTATAAATAATAACATCAAGAACAAGAAAGTTTCAGAATTTTCATGATTTCACTATCGAAAGAATTACTGATTGTTGAAAAGGAAGAAAAGCTCAGAAAGAGATTTAGAAGAGATTCTTACATAATATTTTTCCTTTGCCAATTGAAAACTGAAAAGAAAAAACGTTTACTTCTTATGAGACCCCTTCAATTATCTTATGCCAAAAATGAGATAAAGAATAGAAAATTTGTCGTCCAGACAATGCGAACGGAGTTCTGTGCACATTAAAACATGTGTACAAAAAGTCAAAGTTTCAAAGATAAACAAAATATAAAACAAAAAACCAAATAAACCGTAACTAAAAATATAAAAAAAAAAAAAAACGCCGAAGCAGGCGACAAATGTTCTCTTCAAGACGAACCTGAGATACCCGTTATCGAAAGTATGGAAAGAATTAATTATGAAATTTTTACTAGTTATAAGGATGGCAGGCAAGCGATTGATCTTACATGGCCTTGGCTTACATTCGAATGGAACGTGAAAGCTCTGCAATTCTCTCGCTAAGCGCTGAAACTAGTCCAGTTCCCGATTTTATTGGCAAATTTGGAGCCTTTGACAATTTACCAAGTCCAGCATTTAATGTTTTTTTTTTTTTTTTTTTTTTAATGCGATCAATCACCCGCAGAATATCTTATATATATATATATATTTGTAAGACGGCACTGTGATGGTTGGAAGGAAACGCGGAATGACAAGGAGATAGAGAGTGATGCACGACGCGAAGAATTTATACGTTAGATAGATAGAAAAGTTGACAGGATCTTCTATTTGTATTAATGGATATACCAAATAGATTAATGAAATTAGTATAACCTTATGCTAAGGGAAGGCGAAACAACAAAATAAGTCATTCAAACGTTGGAGAGAAAATATGAATGTTATTCAATACCGATATGGGATGAAGTGAAGCATATACGTATATGTGTATATGTGTAATGTAAATTAAAATAAACTACCGCCTATTGATGATGCATATAATCAAACAACACATGGTTTCCCTCGATGATGAATAAATATATAAATTCTTTATAAAGCAAAGTCTTTGCATCTTCATACCAGTGACCAAACGATTATCAATTTTTTTGTTTTTTCTTTTTATAAGGGAAACAAAAAAGAAATAAATAAGATTATCATCAACTTTTTAATAACGGGGTAAAAAATAAAAAAATAAAAAAAAAAAAAAGAAATTAAAAATGCAAAATGCAAAGAGGAGCTCAGCATTCATTCATTCATTATTTCTTAGTTTTTAAGCTAAAGACTTGTAGAAATAAAAAATATATATATATATATATATATATATATATATATATATATAAATGTGTGCCTACACTGACAGTTTCAACATGACTGCAAACATGTGTTTACATCAACAACCGTATCATGATGAACTTCTAATACTAATTGAGGAAAAATTGTTGTTTCTGTACGAGCAATTAAAAAAAAAAACTATTACAACAAAAATAAAAAATACAGCAACAAAATGATCTAAAAGAATTTTCAAAGAGAATAAGGGCCAAGCAATACACTCGAAGATGTATGATCCACTGCTTCCACTACACATAGAAATCCAAAACTGAGACACTAGCACTTGAGGCTAGAAACAAAAAAAAAAAAAAAAAAAAAAAAAAAAAAAAAAAAAAAACATTTATAAGATTAAGATAACGTACAGAAAACACATTTATTTATTATAGTTTTCTTCGTTCAGTAAAACAATGTTTGGTATCAACAATATATTTCAGTTCCTTCTTGCACACGAACACAAACACTCAAACTTATTTATAAATGTCTGAGCAGAGACATGAAGACCGAAGACCGCACTTGTTGCTTATTCGTTTACTTCTTGTTTTGCACGCTCATTGATATTTCTATTCTGCTTGTGTGTTGTATGTTGTGTTTGTGCTTGTGAATACCAACTCCATGCATTTCATCTGTACGATCGCCTTAAGAGTTGCGCTTGTAATGTAAAAAGAGTTTCAAGGGCTTTTCTTTAATTGCAAATAAAAACTCTCTCTCTCTCTTCTTCATTTCATTTAATTTTTTTTTTTTGCTCTTACTTCGAAGAGCAATGCAAAGTTATAATGAAATCTTTTGCTTTTCTTTTCCTTTTCCTTTTTTTTTATTTATTCATTTTTTTACTTTTTTTATTTTTTTTTAATTGTTGACAATGTCAATGTGCAATATATGTAATTTAATCTTTTCAGAAGTGTAAGTTATGTTTTTTGTGGTTGGTTGTAAGTAAAAGATGAATGACGACAATGTTATATTAATGAGCCAAAGAAGTAGCAGCGACAACATCTAACAAAACAGCAACATTAACATTAACAACAATACAATACTAACCGTTAAAAGTTAAAAGCAGTGGTAACACTAATCTATAACGTCTCACTAACCGCATTATAAATCCAACGCCAACAACAAAGCCGTCCAAAAGCATAAAACGTTCGTAAGTAACGTTTATATACTTCACCACACCACACCACACCACACGAATGTTAGGGTGAAGCTTATGAATAATTTATCATTTAAATTAGAAATATTTCAAAACAAATCAACGCTTACAAAAAACCAACTCGTGGGTGAGCATATATTTTCGTGGTCCATTTCTAACATGCAGAGTGATATGTCTGGCAATGTCTTGCAATTGATATATATTCACGCATACACATACATATATCCCTGAGCAACGTGTCTGAGTCTGTCATGAAGATTTTCACACCGTTTGTCATCGAGATTTTCACAGCCGCAAAATCTGACATACGAAGTTAAAACGTAACGCCACCAATTGTTCTGCGTACAAATCATATTGACATGTCCACAGGCGCCTATATAACAGTGACGCAATATGACAATCCCAAGAAATTATAATTGAAAAAAGGGAAAAATTGCAGGATTAAAGTTGCGTCGACACCCAGCATTCAAGGCGATCCGCTCTATTTTGTGAAAAAGATTAGTTAGATGGTTAGTCTAATCTATTAAATAGACTTAGATATCTTGTTGATACTATCTTCCCTTCATATATGCGCTTCGATGCTCCGTACACGAATCTTCATAACTGCAATTTGAAGGGCGAGATTTCTTAAGGATCTATCGTGATGTTGTAATACCTATGTGAATTCCTGCAATTGCTTTGGTTTCGAAATTCTCGACAGTAGTTGGCTATAAAAGATTAGGATTAGTGTGAGAGTAGTGTGTATGGCATTGCTATCGATTTTGTTCGCCAATTTTCTCTTTAATTTTTATACCTTATACTAGCTATGGTACAATGGTGTGTTAAGTTTATGAGGATGCAAGTACCGCTCAAATGAACTGGAGACCCACACGAATTAATTAGTCAAAATAAATATATACTTTACTATCTACTACATCACTCCATTATTAGGAAAGAATTGGGGGTCGCGGTCTCTACCATATTCATTTTAGAATCAATCCATTTTTAGGCAGATAATATATCTTCCTTTGAGGATTATACAAAATAGCTTTAAACATTCTGTCTTGTGTGCGTTGTAAGAAATAAGCATAAAACTTTAAAAAAGTGAAAGAAATAAAATTTAACCGCTAGTTACTTTGTATGGACATGGATTTTTTCCATTTTGTCACGTAAAGAGCAGGGAAAATTTCGACCTTCTAACTTTAATAATTTCCGAGAAGCGAGCAAATACCCACAAATTTTTTCTAAAAAAAAAAAAATGAGCTGCGTTCAGTCTACGATCCACTCCGGATTTCTGCTCTGACCAATTTGGCGCATTTTCAATAGCAGCCTGCGTGCAAAAAGTTCCTAATTGTAGTGCTTCCGATATTTTCATTTTTGCAAGCAGGAGCTGGCAACAACACAACCCACACAGACGGACAGACATGGTTTAATCAATGCAAAATTCCACGCCGATCAAAAATATGTATATTTTATCGGGCCTATGAAGCTTGCGTTTAAGTGTTACATACATTATGAAACAAAAACATAGATGACCCTTACTTCAGTGATGTCTACGAAAAAGGAATCGAAAGGATTATTAAACAAGCAGCGCAATTATGATTGTTTATTGTGATCAATAATGCATTTAAATAAATATTTGATTATTATTAATATGTAACATTTAATGTTATCTTATATATGTAAGTCAAACAGTTTATTCAGATTTCTTTATCGCTACCTGGGAAGTGCTGCGTTACTTTCTTTTAAGATGTTTCAAATTTTTGTTTTCCTTTGTTTTCTTTTTTAAATTTGGAAAATTTTGCAAAATTTTTATTTAGATGACGCAAATTGAAATATGATCGCAATTCCTTTGTCAGATGTATCTTTTCGTTTCTTACACACTCCTTTTTATCTCGCTGAATACAGGAACTACCTATCAACCAGATGAAAGATGAAAATTATTCACGCAGCCATCGCGGAGACGAACAATAATTTTCGAATTTTAGCACATTTTCTTTTCTTTTTCAAGTCGAACAATCAATAAATTTTGACGATTTTTGGCACGTTTTCTCCTCTCCAAGACAAAATCATCAATAGGTTTTGAATTTTATCAAATATATATATAATTTGATATATAATATATCAAATATATATAGTGTATATTAGATTTTTATTTTTTCTCCGTATCAAGGCCAAAAAATTAACTATACGAAAACAATGGACAGACGGACAGACAATCTTCGATCATATCAGATTATGACTCTGAATCGGTCGGCATAATAAAAGGCCGATCGATACCTTAAGCCCTTCTGCATGTTACACTTAATATACCCTGTATTACAAATGGTGTAGGGTATAAAAAGAATAATTGCCTCCGGTGTTTTTTTTTCTGAACAATCAAAACCTCGCTTATTCCAAAGCAATTGTACTCAAGTCTTTACACATGGTTATAATATAAGAGAAGTGTAAAATTGAAGTTGCCGTTTAGGCGTAACATTTACCGAGTGGGCACACATTCACTAGTCGGCGGCCAATTCCTATCTCTTTCCTTTTACGCGTGTCTTTCTGATCGTCACGGTCTTACACGTATAGGATACGTCGTCCGGAGTCATTACTCATATTAGAGGAAAAGATGAATCGTTTGAAAGCGAGCCGGGTTTTATCAAAGACTTTCCACATAGCTTTTCATTTTGCTACACAAAGTAGCTTGTCATTGAAATCATTCGAACTAATCAAAGTTATGGCAACTTTCGAAAAAACAAATTCCTATTTAATATATAAATCACTATGGCGGATGCAGAGATTATTCAATTCATTTATTTTATTTATTTATTTTTATTTTTTTTCTTTTTTGTGATAAAATTCTTCATTTACGGATAACATTGACTTATATTGCAAATGTTAATTAGTCGAAGCGATTTAAAAATCTTATAAATAATTAATTTCCGGTTGATTTAATATTTTGTGATAATTCATTTATAGAGTAAGTAAATGTATGCGTTAGTTGTGTAAATTAACGCCTGATAAATAGGCAACGAAATTTTTTCATAGTTTTCAGTTATTATCGAAGCACAATTCATTAATGAATAAATAGCAAACAGTAGCAACGGCAGCCGCAACACAACATATTATTATCAATCATTGGTAGCCTTCAATAATAACACATAATACATAAATTGGCACGTGTTTCCGTCATTGATATTACAGAGGCACAATAAGGCTCGTATTTACATTTATTTAATACGTACATACATACATACATACATACATACATACATACATACATACGTACATATATAAATACATTTTTTATATAATTGAAAAAAAAAAAAAAAAAAAAAAGGAGAACAACAACAAAAATTATACTTCATTAGTGCATAAAATTATCAAATGAAAGAATTTTTTTAAATATAATTATAAGCATTACTAATATTTTAAACATTATTTCCGTTTACTGGGAAATTTTTTTTTTTTTTTTTTTTTGATAAATTTATTATTAATAGTCACAATTATGACATAATAGTGCTTGCTTGCACTTATAAAAGCTATTATGTCCGTTTCAAAGATTTGTTATGTATTTCGAATTTTATTCAAAAATTTGTACTGAAACTCACATCAGTCTATATGTGGGCACAATTGCTTTCCTTTGATTTTTTTCAAATTTGAATACTATTGCAATTTAGTTTCGACTTTGATCAGTTATGTTATAATTTTTATATATATATATTTTATTTTTATTTTTACATTTTTATGGCTATGCTTATAAAAAATATTTCGCAAAACTTTTCTACATAGTAGAATAGATGCCGAAATGTCAGCATAAGGCTATCAAGTACATAATCAAATGCTATTTGTGATCTTTTTTTGTTTTTTTTTTTTTTTTTTTGCTTTTTTATTCTTTAATACACTTTAAATTTATAAAATGTATTAACATTTTCATGCCTTTTGAGCATAAATATTGCACAGACAATGCACGGATATTTCGTTACGGATGCCTTTGAAACCGAAATAAGTGTGGGAAAAAGATAAAATTCTGAATTTTTTTTTGTTTTCTATTTCCAGTTCGACTCGTAAGTAACTTAAATCGAAGCTTTCTAAAATTCATATAAAAATATTAAAGTTGTGTGTGATTATAAACTCCGTTCTCGTCTTTTTTTTTTTTTTGTCTGAAGGTTTTTCAAATGCATTTTGGATCGTAATGCAAGCAATCGAATTTCATAAAAGCATATAGGTTTGAAGACTCGAAAGCCTTTAGAAAGCCTTTCGTACTACTGCGGACGGCTTATCCAACTTAACCAGTATTTAAAATGCAAATAATGCGAAATTAGTTATGCATTAAGACTCAAAAGTCTTTAGGATTAAAAAGACAAACAACGGATATTGACTAAAATATATATGTATTAAGGCCGAAAACCGCTTAGAAAGCCTTTTGTGCTACTCCAAATGACCTCTCCGGAGTAGTAAAGAGGAAACGAATTTTTATTTAATTTAATTTCAATTAATTTAAACGACTTTCTCTCTCCTTAAAAAGTGTCAAATATATTGATAATTATCAATATTAAAGTTGTTTAGCAGTATGTGATAGATGTAATCAGGATAGAAAGCTGTAATAAGCCTTCCAAACTAATATTTTATAAAGTGCAAATCATATTTCCGAACGGATAAAGCTATATGCACTAAAAGTAGTAAGCATAACAAGTTCGACTTAGTTCTTCCTCGCTCACTTATTTAATCACTTATAAAGTAAATAATGCAAACCTAGAGGTGGAAACAAATTTAGAAATGAGCGCATAGTTTTAATTTTAGTTACTTTTTTTGTTTTCTATTTCGTAGAGTTATGTACAGACATAGCTTATCATGTTTATATTCATATCAGTTTTGTTGAAAACGACAAACAACTAAGCAACTTGAGCAATCCTCAATGCGAATCTTAAATTTTTAACTCTTGCCGGCCTAAACTTAAAGGACAACGTCATAGCAAATATTTAAAAAAACAAATTTCTTCTATTATTGGTTCAGAAGATGCTCCGAACCCTTTACAATATGTGGAAAAAAGTCATTACGTGAAAGAACTGGAAGTTATAGGTTTTTGCTCAAGGCTTCCAGAGAGGTTGCTCGTGTCAAATGAATCCTTGCTGGTGAGTTGCAGCCTGAAGTCTTGCCAGGTGATTTCAAGTAGACTAATAGATAGCTTTAAAAAGCGTTTAGTGCAGAACGTAAAAAAATGGGGTGTTCGACGCAGCGGCCCTTAACTTAAAGGTGCTTCGCGACAATAATTGCAGTTTTTAATATTCTTTTAAAAAAATGTTGCCTGCAATACTTAAATATATGCTTTTCGTAGGTAATTGTAGCATTGCTCTTCCTTACGCGTCAAAAAAAATTTGGCCAAAAACCCTTCTTTTGAGTTGTGGCAGTGCACTTATTCCGAAATGTTCCTTTCAATATTCAAGAGTGACATAGTAAAAAACTGTAAACAAGGGGCAAGAGAAAAGGTAAGACCGCTTTAATTAGTTCTCTTTTAAATCCGTTTATTATTCCAAAAGTGTTTCGTCGCCTTCAAAGAAATCTTCAAACTTATATAATATTCTCTGTTAACAGTTTGGTGCGGCGAAAGTAATTCACACCACGGAATAAATACTTTTTGCGTCTTAAAAAACTAAGCGACGTTGTACAATTTGTTGCAGATGTTTGCCGTAGTGCTACCAATTTAGAAAAGTAATATTTCTGATATTCGGCATACTCGGGCAATTTAACTTGAATATTGATCTTGATCTCTTTGGTCATTTCTGGGTTTACTGATATATACAATAGCACACACTTACTTGGATAAACAGGTGTACAAACGTAAATGCATGTAAGCATTCAAACTATGACATCAATATAAAAATTTAAAAAAAAAAAGTGCATTTCGTCAAGGAAGTACTTTAAACGCGATAGGAACATTGTGGCATGCTAGCACCTTTCAGCAGTCGCATGCGAAATTTAACAATAATTAGTGATTAATAGAAAAAATATATATAATATTCCATGTTAAAACTCGACATTTTGAGAATTTTTCGTTATTCATAAATTTTCTTTTCATTTTCAATTTTGAGAAACATTGCGGTTAGTTGATTTGCCCGAACCGCAAAAGCATGGGCACAGAAAAAGTTCGTTATTATATTCCTTTATAGTGGTTTTTATGGTTATGTGGTTCTAAATATTATACTCAGCCCCAGTTAGTGTAGCATATCGAGTCGTTTGTTGGCGATACTTTTGCTTTAAAAATTTTTAAAACAAAAAGAAAACAAACTTGATGACATATAATAGCTATCGTGATATACTTTCTTTTTTTACCTGCATTAACTATATTCAATGCAAAAATTTTATTAACTGCACATTCTCAATTAATATGATATGCAACATTTTGACACATTTGATCAAAATTAGAAAAGGGCTTTCATTCAAAAAGCCCTAAAGATATTGCATGTTTGTTATACCCCACACATCAGTTGTGGTGCAAATATACCAACACCCAGAAGGACTTGAGATAAACACATCTTTTATTGTATCTATTGATTCAGAATCACTTTGTGAATCGACTTAAGCCTACCTGTCCATATGTCCACCTTGTTTTGTTATGTTTAGCTTGTAGGCTGCAATTTGTGAGGCAGTTTGATGAAATCTGGTATATCAACGCCTTCTGGCCAAAGGACAATTGAAAATTGTTCGGATCCAATCACTTGCCATATAAGGCCTTATTTTGCAAAGGCATTATGTGCTGTAAAATAGGCCGTGACCTACTAAAATACCTTTACATGTATTTTCTATGATAAGTTTAGTTATTGACTTTCGAAAAAATCAATTTAAAAAATATCATTGTCAGGTGATTTTATGCGTACATATCTAGAGCAAAATATCATAATAATGACAATCTAATTTAATTTAACAAATCTCCTGATAGTTTTTTCCATCCCGCAAAGTAAAAGTCAAACTTGAGTAAAGAATAAATAAAACTATACTGACTTCTTAAAAAGTGGCGGGATGACCAACACACATCTGATTGCCGGTTTACTGCGCATCACATTTCATAATCCTCAAGATCTATCATAATTTTAAGACGACGAAAGCTTAAATAAAGAGACATATTTCAATCACTCGAACTTATCTTTTCCTCATACGTAGCATAGAAATGCACAGACATATTAATAGTGAAAAATAATAAAATTGAAAATTAACGAAACTAATATTTTCTATAAAATTTTAAGAACCTAATATGATATACTTTCATTCTCTAAAGCTCACCTCTTGAAAAGAAAAAAAATGAGAAAAAAAAAGGAAAATAAAATAATTAATTTTTTTTTTTAACAACTCGCTGCCTGTTTGCAGGGCATTCTAGAAATATAATATTGCAATTTTTATATGCAATGTTTAGTGATACAACTATTGAATTATGCTATGCTTGATGACGATGTTGACTGCGTAACTGGTAACAGAATTTCTTTTTCTATATGAAAGAAGAAACTGATTATTATTTTTCATTCCTTTTTTTTTTTTTTACAATTTGACCTAATTTTTCATTTACAACACTTCTCTGCAAATGTAAACGGATGAAAAACATTCACTTTTATCAGTTTTGTATTGTTATTAAAAAAAAAAAAAAAAACAAAAAAAACAAAATAAAAGAAAAGAAAAACAAAATAAGATAACATAAAATAGGAAAATAACGCTTTTTCTTCTTAAAGAAGAAAAATTAAAAATATTATTTAACTTAAAACTTATATTCTCTCAATTTTAATGAAGAAATAAAGAGTATGCGAGAGAGAAAGAATTTGCAAGATCTTAAAAGAAGAGCAACAGAATAAATTAATAAGAGAGTTTAAGGGACGAGCAAGATTTAAGAGAAACATTCACTCTTTGAATAAATGAAGAGAAAGTCTGTAAAATGAATTTTTTTAAAACAAAAAATTTTTTAACTTACAAAACAAACAAAAACAATTTAAATGATATAAATTAATAACAAAAAAAAATTAATTATTAAATAAAAAAAACTACCATAGGAACTGGAAAATAATTATCAAAGTTTTTAGAAAAAAAAAAAAACCATCTTTCGATCATCAGTAAATTTAAAAATTTATCTGTGCAGAGACTTTATTTTAAAGCTTAAAGTAATAAATAAATTTAATATAATATGTATTATAATAGAAAAATGAATCTTACTTTGCTATCCGTAAATTCTGCCAATACTGCCAATAAACAAATAATAAGCACCCAAGCTTGTAAAGAAGATCTTAATGATTGACACCAACTACGCCGAACTCGATAGCTCAAGAGACCAAAACGGTCTCTGGGTAACTGTTTCATATTGTTGGTTTATTGTTTATTTAAAAATATATATATATATATATATATATAAATGAAATGAAGAGACAACGCGCGCCCGCCGCGAGCCACAATTGAAAACCGCAAATAAATCGCTTCAATTTTTTCTTCTTTCTTTTTCCTTTTAAACAAACCACAAATGAACTTTCTTCACTCAAACAATTGTCGAGAATTTAATGTCTTTAACTAAGATTATTAAAAAAAAGGGGAACTAAATCTTAATTATTTTGAAGAATTAAATCTAAATTTTAATAATTATTCGAATATCATTTAAATGAAATTTAATTTAAACTTTACTTTCTGTAAACACAATTTGCTCTTTTTTTTTTTTTTTTTTTTCTTTTTTTTTCTTTTAGAGAGAAAACCAAACAGCGCACAACTCTACGTTTAACATTCGCAGCACACACTGGATTTGTCTTTAAGCGGTAGAGAACGGAGACTTGGACAACAAACACAGCACGTTCGTCGAATGGTCTCCCTACATGGGGATCGACTAGCGTTCGAAATATTACTAAACATGATGAAAGCAAAAGATTTTCATTCTACTCACTATTCACGATGATCGTGCATCAACGAAGCATAATTTTCTGCAAATACAAACAAATTCCTACCAATACTAAGATATTATTAAGATCAACACATGCAAAAGCATACAACATTCGTAACCGAATTGATAAAGTGAACGGTTTGCATATATGAGTGAGTTTTGCCCGCTTTCCGCTTTGACTTCTTTAGCTTATTAAGTGATCATGGATTTCATTTCGTTTCATATGTGGAAGTGAGGATCTAGTTTGTTAAAACTGGATGATGAACAGATATTTGCCTGTTTATTTAGTATATATTTATAAATCTGCTTGTTTTTTTTTTTTTTTTTTCTTCTTCTTCTTTTTTCACTTTTGTTTGTTTGAAAGAAAATAATTGAAAAAATTAGAACTTTGCCTTGACGTGAGGAAATAACATTAAATGCTCATTCTCACCCAGAAACAATACTTTTTCAACGAAAATGATATGAAATGATATAGAGCTCGGCCAAACCTATACTTCATAATATAATCTTTGTACAATTGCGCTTGCATATATATATATATATATAGAATGTATTTGTATATATTCATTTGTATATACATATATATATATATATATATATATAACTATATATAACTAAATCTTAATATAAAGAGCAAGTAAAACATTATTAGGTTTAGCTGAGAGATTAGTTGAAGGTTCTTTTCGTATTCGCTTTGATAACAACACTAACATTGTTGCGTATTTCCGTTTGAAATTTAGATTTTCTTCGTAAAAATTTAATTTTACATATGAAGTATGTAATGTTAATAATGTTTAATTATTATTTATGCATACGTACAAAAAATTCCTAACTTCCTAAGTTATACTAACACATAGAAAAGTTCTTCTCAAACTATTAATGCTTGCGATAAGAGAACAGTTTTTTCCCTATTAAATAAATGCCTTTTTTGATCCGATCACAGCGCTGAGATGCCTGTCTAGTAGAAAATTAAATTTGATTTCGGCTCCCATCAGCAACGAAGACTTGCAGCTGATATCTTTTTACATCAATTTGTAATATGCGATTTATTGAAACGCCCGCAATCGAAAAACTAAGGGACAGTTGATGCTCTTTTTTGAATGCCAAGTATCATATTTGTAGATATCACATATAAAACGATAATTGTATCTAAACAGAGAGGGGAAAGAGTGCTTTAGAACGTTTCTTAGAAACGCTTCACTATAAATTTCACTTAGGTTCGAGGAAACTCATCTGCGCAGACAGGCTTAGAATAACCAATACTATTTAATTCAGATTAATCAGAATACACTTGGGCTCCTTTCGTTGAATTTTTCAAATTTACCCGAAACTTTACTTTAAAAAAAACGTACTTTACATAGTCGGCAACGTTAAAGCATTGTTTATTTATTGATTATTTATTGACGCTTATGTAACCTGATAATAGGTAACAATGTCTAGCATTGCTTGAACAAGTAAAAGAAATAAAAATCTATGAAAAATATGGAGCAACAAAATAAATTTTGATAAATATATATTTTTCTTTGACTATAGAACGAGAGATTGACGATCCTGCAAACAAAGTCGTGCTATAAGTCAGTGGCTACGTTACACCATCTTCCAGTGGTTTCAAAAATTGGTGGCAGAAAAGATGTTGCAGTTAATAATCTGCGGAATGCTTTGCGTGAGGGCTTTAAAGGCTTCAGCTCACGTTAAAACGTTAAAAAAGAATTATTTCAGTCCTGTTATCGGTAACTTTTCCACTCCCTACAAACACTTCATTACAATTTCCATCCTTCCTCTTTCGCTATGATGCTTATCAGCTAACAATTCTTTGATATCTGACGGTAGGTTCACTAACTGGGAAGAAAATACATGAGGGTCCATTTGGTGCTGAAATGTTCGTAACTCAATTTTAGTACTTGGCTGAATCAAATCGAATTAAAAGGTTCACAATTCGAGGGATCTATTTAATATAAAGTGCAATCATACAAAGATAATTTTCATACCTGCATTCCCCTAATTTTGGAATAGCATTCACAAAGGTTGCACTACAGGAACACAATCCACTATTAATAGCCTTACGAGCATCCCTTTCGGAGATAAGCATTCAAATTACTATTACTATTAGGCTATGTGCATTATATGCGAGCATGGGACAAGGGGGAAGACGGGAATTAATACTATTATTATTAATATTATTACTGTTCCTATTATTACCTTTTTCTTATCATTATTTTCTTTACGTTATTATTTCTCTCCTTTAAGATATGAAAAGTTACAAAGGAGAACAGAATTATAAACAGAAGATATAGAATTACATAATTCAAAGTATATGTATATGTATATATAACTTTTAAATTTTCTGTTGTTGATTTGTTTATTTAGTGTCATCCATGAATCATCTTACTTACTCCTAGTATGTACAATGTTATGGCCCATTGTATTTTGGATTTAGTCGCACCTCTATTAGTCCTTTTTTCAGAGTTGCTATTATTTTTACTCTTTCCAGTGTCGCTTTATTGGTATTATCCATGGTATGTATTTGGTTATTTTTTCTAAGTGCTTTTTAGTTCTATTTTCGTCGCCTGGTATAAACACACCAATAAGTTGCACATTTTCTCTTTCGTATGAACCATTACGATATCGTGCCCACTATGACTTATTGAGTCTTCAGTTGGATCGTTTTATTCTAGTATAAAACGTTTTCTGTCACTTTTCATTATTTACTATTATTATTGTGAAATATTTTCTTGATGCATTAATAATCTTTGAGGATTCACGTAAAGCATTGTGTTAAATAAAATTTAACGCCGCCACATTTTTGTTATATCTTTCTCTTAACTCAAATGTAAACAAAGGAAATCACCTGCGTGCAGTTTAAAGAAAGAATCGCTTGAGGAGACCTTTCAATGGCGTGAATATATCAAATGATGGAAGTTTTAACCAATTCCATGAAAACTTCCTGACAAAACATCTAAGATTTCGAATTTTTTGTTGAAAGTTTCCAACTAGAACTTCCTGATCGTAATGATGAGTAGTAGTGAACCTATGATTCCGTTTCCGCGTTTTTTTTTTTTTTTTCATTTTACATGTTATCTTTGGATTGTTCATTTGCATAATTCGTAATTTATGAATATTCGACTTCGCAACTCCTTTAAAGTAAACTTGGCATGACAAGAGTCATCATCAAAGAAGCTTTTAAAACTGATGTCCTTCTAAAGAGAAAAAAAAAAGCTTTTCAGTATTTGTCGCCTTTTCTAGAATTTCATCTATTCGTAGTTTGAAGTAAATCTTTTTTTTTTTCAACAGATGTTCTCAGGTGTGGTGTGTTGCGTTCAGCAGAAACAACTATTCCACAGAATTCGAGCGAAATATAATACGTAAGAGACGGTTCGGACATTTTCTTAAAAGGCTCCCTTACAGCGTTTGTTTTAAATTGATTGCTTAGTACTATCTATATCTTGTGTGATTAGCGATTAGTAGTATATCTCGGATTGGATATGACGGGGGTAGCCTATGTTGAGGCAGTAGCCTTACGCTTTCAGGCGAAATGTATATGATGTAGCGTTTTTGAGAGTTAAATTATGTGCTGAACAAAATACAACTTATGGAAAGCGTCTTATCTCCGTCCGATTGATGTCCGATTCTACGCTGGAGTTTTTAGAACATTAAGTTTACATATGTCGTACTCCTATTTACCTCATAATACTGTACGAAAAAATACAAAGGGCAAAGTAATGTTGTCACTGCAATTAGGCTTAATATTTTTTAGACTTTCTAATATGTAAACTATAGTCAGTCACACATGTAATTGATATTAATAATTAACATTACTCATACGCTTTGTTGTATAATAAACTTGCATGCTTTTGCGTATGTGTGAGGAAATCTAAAAATAACTGTTACGTTTATGTTGAAATAAATACATTACGCAGTTCTAGTCTAATGTTAAGAAAATTAATAAAAGTAGGTGAAAAAATTTTTAACAAAATTGTATATTTCATAAAAATTCGTGTACAATGTATGCAAATAAATATTTTATAAATATGAAAAAAAAAAAAAAAAAACATGTTTGCCTTGACTTATAACACGAAATATTTTCCAACATTGACGTATTATATGCAGCGTATTTGTTATGCAGTTTTTTATTCAACGTGCATGGATGCATTTGTATGGATATGCATTCGTGTATATGTATACAAATTTGTAAATGTTTGAAATAATAAGAAAGCATTCATTCATTTTTTAAATTTCATGCGATAACAGCAATTATAAAGTGAGACTTGTGATACCCACTTACATACTTTTGCAAACAAGTCGGAACTTATGTGCTAATTTGTTGTTTTCATTTCTTACAATTGTTGATAATTTTAACTTTAATAGCGAGCAGCAGAAGCAAAAGCAAAAGCAACAGCAGCATCAATAACTTTGCGTTTAGTTCATATCATAACAAATACTACTGCATAATATACAATATATATATGTAGGTGTATACATTTATATGTACAAATAGAAACATATATAAATGTGCATATATATACATATATATATATATATATATATATATATTTATATATATAATTATGTGAATACCTATACACAGATTAAGGATAATATTTTTTTAAAGTTTTTCTAAACGTAAATCTATGAGCAAAACTTTCAAGATTTTTAAGAAAAATGTCAAAAAAGTTATCATCTGCATGATTAACAAATACACGCAAAATCGCAAATTGTGCAAAACTATACAAGCTACATATAAAACATATAATTGCATATATATATTTATATGTATGTGTATATATATACATATATATATATATTTATGCATATATATGTATGTATGTGTGTGTGTGTGTGTGTGTGTGTGTGTGTGTGTGTGTGTGTGTGCATTTACACATTTATATTTCTATGTAAAGAATGTATGCTTTCACACACTTCTAGTGTGTGAACTATGTTATACGTGCGATATCTGCGAGCAGACATATAAACACACAAACATACACACACACACACACACACAGGCGCGCATAAGGCACATAAGACAAGTGTTCGTGAATTCACATATATTGCGCTCACACTTCGTTAGCATATTGGAGACATTCGTGTAAGTAAAGATCGAAAATCGTTGTTTTTGTTGAGCAACGATCAATGTAGTGTTGGCTGGAATTTCTTCAATAATTAGTTGTGTTGTGCCTTCGCAAGTAAGTAGTAGTTTGGCTACTGGATGAATTTGTTTGGCTTGCAGCGTGGCAAGCAATCAGTACGCTCCAGTCGTTCCATAGTGTTAGATCGTGCGCTTAATATAATAGTGCCAAGCCCGTTTGAGAGGCCCATCACTCTACCCTTTAATAGTGGGATAGATGGGGTTTGCAATAAATGAAAAAAATTTTTTAAAAAATATATAT
Source organism: Glossina fuscipes (assembly GCF_014805625.2). NCBI lineage: Eukaryota > Metazoa > Arthropoda > Insecta > Diptera > Glossinidae > Glossina > Glossina fuscipes. The sequence continues at coordinate 18,955 of NW_024006190.1, read as the reverse complement.
ATTTTTTTATTTTATTTACTTAAAGAAAGAAAAGAAAAAAAATTTTTTTTTTTTGCAATTGTTTAATAAAAAATATAGTTAAACGATAACCACTAAATAAGAAAAAATAATAAAAACTCGAATTGTACAAAATCCCGACACACATAAAAAAGTAAATAGATCGTTAAATTAATAAAAAGCGAAAAAAAAAAAATTTTAATAATAATTACTTTTTTTCCAACTTCATGCAAACTTTTCAAAGAAAGTTAACCGACTAGTGTTTATCGGGTGGTGTGAAATTTTTTTTTTTTTTTTCTTAAATTTCAAGTTATACATTTATTAAGTGGGAAAGTGCAAGAATAGCAAATTCTAAGCGTTGATATTTTTAGGGGTATAATGGAGCCCCGTTGGAAGCGGTAAGTCATCATTAAAAAATAAAATTCGATTTTTGGAAAAAATTTGTTCTACTCTTGAAAAATAAAATTTGCTCTAAGAAATAGAAAATATTGAGAAAAACTTTCATAATTAATTTTTTAAAATAAAATGATTTCAAGACTTTAAAGCTTAAGAGCACTAAACTCTTAAAACTCTCTTCATTTGTTGTTTATTTGATTGGTTACTCAGTAAAATTTTTTTTCTCTTCTGCAGAAGAGACAAATTCTCTTTAATTATATCTCTTACGAGTCTCTTTCTTTTTTTTTTTTTTTTTTTTGATTACTTCTGTCTGCAGCAATATGAACTTATCTTTAAGTTTAACAATTTACGCGAACATCTTAGAAGAAAAGTGATCGATATTTAATCGGAAACATTTCATATTCCAGTAATGTCACTAAAGCGGACAAGGAACATGTCAATCAGGTTAAAAGGCCATAATCAGGTTATCTATCTTTCTTTTAGTAATAAAAATAATTCTTCACATTACTCAAATAATTCAAGTTTATCTTCGTACTTCTATGTTTTATTTTTTTTTTTTCGGGAACCAAAAGTTAACTTTAGAGCACGAAATTCTGCTTTAGTTTACTTTATTGCCGTTTCTTTTTTCTGATTTTTGATAGATGAAAATTTTAAATATCATCAGTTGAAATTCTCGGAATTTACTGCGATATGATTCTTTTTGATAAGTGCAGTTCCTTCGCCGATTGTTGTTTATAAAATATATAAGAAACTTGAAAATTTTATTGCGCATAAAATATGAATTCCATTTTCCAAAAATTCTGAGTACTAACTAACTGATCGTCAATAAGTATTAAACTTCATTTGATTTTTGAGAATGTCTTGTGTATGCTATCTCCTGATGAATGACTTTAAGCAGAATTGTGGGATCGCTATGTGATATACTGTTAGACTCAAGGAGCGTTAAAGTTAAGCTTCGCTACGACTAGTTTGAAAATTTTATAAGCTATCGATAACAGAAATTCAATCGCAAAATCTCACAAACCAAATCAAGAACTTTGCAAAAGAAACAGCAATCGAGCGTGCGAAAGAAAGCTAATCTGAAAAAATGTTTTTTTTTATTCCGAACATTTTCAAGGAGCCTGTTGCGACGACTGCAGTTACAATCTTTTCGAATATTTGAAAGCTCAAAATGATGAGTTTTCGATCAAGTGGTCACCACTTATCACTTAAGGTTTTTCTCTCAACGCTCTTTTGAAGAGTAGGTCTCAGACTAAGGCGGTAAAAGCTTAGCACTTTGGCAATTCGCTATTACTACTGTTTTCCCTCTTTCCTCACTACTTTCTGATCGGCACCGTGTTACACGTATCGAGGATATCCCGTAAGCAATTGGGCATATTAAAAAAAAAAGTAAAGAAAAACTGGGCGGATAAAGAAAGAGGCGGCCGTTACTGAATGAAGGGAGCGATATGTTTAAAATTCATGTAAAATTCAGGTTGCTTATGCTTGAAAACAAAGTTATGAAATTATATAATTTTCACTATTAACTATTAACTTTTAGTTTCGTATGTGGGGCTTGGTTGTAAATCCCGGGATTATATTATTCGCTTTAATACAAACGTATTGCTTCGAATTGAGTTCAGTTTAGAAAAGGCAATTCCCGATGTCATCACTCCCTGGTAACCATAATATTAGAAGCAGTGACAATATGCACAAGCTTTTCTTCTATTAAATTTAACTTCTTCTTTTTCTTAATTTATATCCGAAAGGGCATCAAATATTAGATATTTCAAGTTTTTATTAAAAAGACATCGTAGAAGAAATGCGCACTTCTTGGTTATTCGATGAGCATTTTGACGTACTTAACGAGATTTTGACTATAAGTATTTGGAAATCCAGGGTAAGGAATTAAAAAATGTTGGGCTTCGATTTAATTTATGGAGATCTCTTCAGTGCCAAATAATTTTATATGATAGGTTAATGCATAATTATCAGGCGTTTTTAAACGGTGTTATCAGGCGTTTTTGAACACTATTTATTATGAAAATGGAAACATAAAAATACACACAGTAACATTTCTAAATGATTGATCCGGAGCGTACTCATCATCTACTGTTTGACCTTTTTGAGACAACGCTCAATGGGTGGATGGTCTACGTTGAAGTTGTCGGCTAGTATTCGACTTGTCAAGCTTTCGTCCCCTTCCAAGCCTGCCAAAACTATCTGGTCGTCGAAATTCGATGGTCGGCCTCTTCGTGACTTATCTTTCAAGTTGCCGTCGTTAGATTTGAAACGGGCAAACCATTCCCTGCATCGACTTTCACTGATTGCGCCCTCTTCGAAAAATTCGTTGAGATCGTGAAATGTGTGCGCTGCTTTCCTTTCTTTCCAACGCACTTGTAGGACCTTTGCAAGTACCTTAACCAAGTTTTGTTAAATCTGCGAAATTTTAACATTTCTTGGTTTTTCTCTTGCCATTCTTAACAATGATACAAAGCTTTACCCCCACGTCAGAAATGTGTAATGTGAAAATCTCTGTTTCCATATATATATATTTTTTATTAATGGAACGCAAGTTAATACAAAAGATGAGTGCCTTTGAAACCGAGAACAATATTATTAGTGCAGTAAAACAATGAGGTAATTTTTCATTTTTCTTACCTTGAACTAGTAGGCATTGCCGTTTATGAAAATTTGTTCACAAAAATCAAACAACATCTTAATTAATATTCACCATTACATAAGAATAAATCTCAGTCATTTAGCTCTGATATATACGAATCGACAATTACCCACCTGTGAACTAGTTGTCAAGCACTCCATTAGTTAGAAATAGAGAGAAAAAAAAGCAAGTAGCAGTCTTTGGTTTAAAATTTGTTTAAAATACGAGCTATTGTTTCGGATGGAGGTGGTAGTCATACACAACCAGGGGCATCTTATATAGCATCAAGTAAAAGGGCTTTCATTAAGCGTGATACTAATTAAACCATTGCAGTGTTTGCTACTTTTTTCTTTTATCTTACAATTAAGCTCTTAATTAGTAATTCCAAGTAATACGGTACCGATTCAATGTCGACGTAGGAGTTGGTTTAAGAAATGCATGGTCTATATATAATGGGCGTAGTTAATACTTCTTACAATCTTCTTACTTTTTACAATTTGTTAAGAAAGCAGCTTTAAGTAAATTGGGCTTCACTTTGAAGATTAGACATTGACATTATGTTTTAGATGAAAGTTCATTCAAATGTCCGTCACGGCTTTGAGCACATTGGTGCAAACGATGCGTTTAATTGTTTAATAATTGTTAAGCATTCCTTCTAACACTACTTGGGGTATGTCTGCGACAGTCCGACGAACTTTTGCCTTCAAATGTGCAAAAGTTTGTACCGCGTCAGCATAGTTATGGGCCTTAATGTAAACGAAAGCTGACCGTAGCCCAACTCTTTGATAAACAAATGATGAGCAGCCACCACTGAAGTGCTTGTTCGGTATTTTTTACATTTTTTAATGATTTCTAAAACTTCCGAAATTTTAGGTTGCTGCGTGATTACACTCCAAATTGTAATGCATATTTTAATAACTGGAACAGCACAAAAATATATATTTAAATTTGGAAATTACAATACTAGATAGTATCGCTCGTAATGAAAGAATGGTACTTACATATTAACGCCACCGCGGGAAAAATTCCATTTAAAAACCAATAAAAAGCAACCCTTTAAACTTTTGAAAAAAGTTTCTTTGCTTCAAAATATAATAATAATATAATAATAATACAAATGTTTTAATAATTTTTTTTTAATAATAACAATAATTTAGTAATAATACTTTTGCCGCGGTGGCGTTAATACGTAAACACCGGAAGAAGTTTTATAAATGAAAATATATAATTGCTTTACACACTTTTATCTGATAATAAAAGTTGCAAATAAAAACGTAACAAAAATGTACTCCAGTTGTCTGATTATTTTGAAACTTCGGTCGCTGGATTTTCTAGATAAACAAGTTTCGAAGAACAATTGCCTTTAAGACAGAAATTCCGGTTGATTAAGCTAACCTACTTATTTCTGAATCTTTGATAGGTTAGTGTAACGGTTGCAACCAAATTTTCCAAATTGTAACTTAGACAAATAACTATTTTCGTTGGCTTCTCCCATGGTTTATAAAAAATCATTTGAAATGAAACACTGGTAGATTTATCTATTAATAAGATAGATTTGCGGTGAGAAAGTCTACAAATTTTAAATGCTTTAAAAATATCACTTTACACTTAACTGCACCTTTGGTGTTTTTTTTTTTCTTTCACAGGCTACTCTTTGCCGCAATCATAGCTGAAGTTCTAATAGGATCAGACGCTGTAAGTGTTCTATTTGCTTTTTTCTTTTTTTGGGTAACTTCTGCATTCATCACGGTAATGTAAGTGCAAGCAAGAAGTAAGGTCAAGTGAAATTTTACGTCAAATATAAAATTCCAACTTAACAGCTACCCACATATTATTAACTTCTGCACTACGAGATCGGTAAGCAAGGGACAGTCGGAACAGGGATGCCATCTTAAGTTAATTAAATTCTATCCGAAAAGGAGTGTGACAATATAATTTTGAACTCCATTCTTATAGCTCTCTATCAAGAGTAGTAGTTGATCGCAACAAACCGAAATTCAGTGTTCTTTCCGATATTTAGGCTTGTTTGCATTATATGTAATATGTTTGTCCTACTCACATACATGGTAAGTACACCTTTACCCACTCCAGAGAATGGTTAGCGTTTTGTTATTCCACTTTTCATAACTAAAGACAAAAAAGATAAAGATAAAGTGACGATATTACCGTCGTAACATTTCGAGCATATTCATAACATTCCCAGAGCAGTGTTCAGTTGTCTGTCTGTTATTGAAGTAATCATAGTTACGAAAATTGAAAGCTATTCGTTTAAGCTAACTTTTTTAAAAATTACAATAATGCGGCCAATGAAAATGTTTATTGTACGTATCGGCAATAAAGTCAAACTTCTCCAAACGGTATATAGTTCCTTTTATTAATGATAACGGTATACACTATTACATAGCAGCGTTCAACTTCAATTGCAAAGCTTTTCAGAACATGTATCGTAAATCCAGTTGATCCATTAATACGCACGTAAACACGAAAAAATGTATAATTTTTTTCTCTTAATTTAACGATTCAAACTTTCTAGAATAACTTTTGAACGCTATTACTATTCCTTCCAGCAATTTTGGAAAATTGCCGACACAGGTGCAACATCAATATCGGAAAGACATTACCGGCCAGAATATCCACAGCCATTGCCCAATCCAATTGACGATAGTTATGCGGTGGTAGATAGTCCCAATGCCTTGCCACCAAAAAATTGTACTAGTGGTCCGGTTGGTTGTATTCCTAAATGTTTCGCGGAGAAAGGTAATCGTGGCCCACATGGCCCCATTGGCGTTCCGGGTCCCAAAGGACATCAAGGTTATCCTGGCATAGAGGGACCACCTGGCGACAAAGGTCAAAAAGGTGATCCCGGCCCTATGGGTCCTCGTGGATTAAAAGGTGAAAGAGGCACTTCGGGCATTCCTGGTATGCCAGGTGTTCCCGGAATTCAAGGTGTCTCCGGCAATCCAGGTGCTCCTGGTATACCTGGTAAAGATGGATGCGATGGCGAAAAGGGTTTACCTGGCGTTGCTGGTCTAAGTGGTATGACAGGACCTCGCGGTTATCCCGGTGTCCCCGGTGTAAAAGGCGAAAAAGGTGAACCAGCCAAAGAAAATGGTGATTATGCGAAAGGGGAAAAAGGTGAGCCGGGTTTTGCTGGTCGCTCTGGGAACCCAGGTCCAGATGGTCCGCAAGGCTCTAAAGGTGATCGTGGAGATACTGGTCCATACGGAGTACCAGGTCCTCGTGGGGATCGCGGCCAAAAAGGTGACAAAGGCGCACCTTGCTTTGCTCCTCCTCAACCAGGCAAAAAAGGACAAAAAGGCGAAAAAGGTGAACCGGCTCGAAATGCAGCTCCTGTACATGGTAGCGAAACTATCAGCGGAGAAAAGGGAGATCGTGGAGAGAAAGGAGATAACGGTCCCCCAGGTGAAAAAGGCGAAGTCGGATATCCTGGTGAACCAGGTCGTGATGGCATGAAGGGAGAAAAAGGTCTCCCTGGTCCGTCCGGTGATAGAGTAAACTAAGCATAAAATCTTTTAGAGTTCATCATTACATTTCAGTGTATTTGTAGGGCCGTCAAGGCAACTTTGGCCCGCCTGGTCCATCTGGTCAAAAAGGAGATCGTGGCGAAACTGGTTTGAATGGCCTAGCTGGCAAACCCGGTCTAAAAGGTGAACCTGGTCGTCCGGGAAAAGCTGGCGAACGTGGTCTACTCGGCCCACCAGGTCCTCCTGGTGGTGGGCGTGGATCTCCTGGTGCTCCGGGACCAAAAGGTCCGCGGGGATATACCGGTCCACCGGGCCCAAAAGGTTTGGATGGTTTTGATGGAATTCCTGGTCCACAAGGTTTACCTGGCGCCAAAGGTGGCCCCGGTGTTCCTGGTTTACATGGCGTTGAAGGTCCAGCCGGTGAAAAAGGCGAAAGGGGCAATCCCGGTCGTCAGGGTTCGGTAGGACCTATCGGTCCACAGGGTCATACGGGCCCTCCTGGTCCGGAAGGGCAAAAGGGTGAGCCCGGTCTTCCGGGATACGGCGAAAGAGGATTAAAAGGCGACGATGGAACCCCCGGGTGAGTTGCGTAGTATTTGCCTCTTGTAATATTGACAAGAGAACACCTTAAATCGTCCGTCAAAGTCACCACAACTTAACAGTTCGGCTATTAAGAATTCGATGGCCTACTGTTTACTGAAATTTTCAATAAGAACCAAGCTCTTTCAAAAATTTATAACAAAGCAATTTGTTTTTTATTTGTTTAGTATACCCGGTCTTAAAGGTCAAAAAGGCGAACGAGGTTTTAAAGGAAATCTTGGTGCTCCCGGTGACTCTCAATTAGGACGTCCCGGTACACCAGGGCGTATTGGTGTACCTGGGCAGAAAGGTGATCCAGGTCGTCCTGGCGCACCAGGTCAAAAAGGCGAAATGGGACCAAAAGGTGATATTGGCGGAAGGTGCTCAAGTTGTCCCCCCGGATTTAAAGGTGATAAAGGAGAACGTGGACTTGATGGGGCTCCTGGAAGCCCTGGACTTCGTGGACCTCCTGGGGAACGTGGTTATCCTGGTGAACGTGGTTCTGATGGCATCGCCGGCTCGCCTGGTGCACCAGGAGATAAAGGTTTCGACGGCCTACCAGGTCTTCCTGGTCCGGATGGCCCCGCCGGCAAAGATGCGTTGCTTGACTTGGATCTCATTAATGTCGAAAAGGGTGAAAAAGGAGAACGAGGCTACAAAGGTGCTCTTGGTCCTAAAGGTGATAGGGGTGAAGCTGGTTTTCCAGGTATACCAGGTCAAAAAGGTGAAGTAGGCGAAAAAGGTGATAAAGGTTACTCTGGTCCAAGCGGAACTGATGGTATTCCCGGAAATCCTGGTAGAGATGGTCGCGACGGTGTCCCTGGTCAAAGCATAAAAGGTGACGCTGGAAAGCCAGGGCTAGACGGAGAAAAGGGAGATAAGGGCTTTTCTGGGCCACAAGGAACAAAAGGTGAACCAGGATCCTGTGATATAGACAACATCAAAATGCCTCTCAAAGGAAATAAAGGTGATCGAGGTGACCAAGGTAATCCAGGCCCTATGGGTCCAATGGGCGAAAAAGGCGATATCGGTAGACCAGGACAAAAAGGTGATCAAGGTGCTGTGGGCCCAACAGGTCCTGTAGGACCACGTGGTTTGGCAGGCCCACGTGGAGAAAAAGGTAATATAGGTCCAATGGGTGCTCCTGGTAACCCAGGCAAAGATGGTATGAGAGGACCTCCTGGAAGAGGCGGCGTCCCAGGACAGAAAGGTGAGCAAGGCATTGCTGTGGCTGGACCTCCTGGGCCTCCTGGTCGTATGGGCATGCCTGGCGAAAAGGGTGAGCGAGGTCCCACCGGTCCTTATGGGCCTCCTGGTTTAGATGGAGCTCCTGGTTACCCTGGAGACAAGGGTGAAACTGGTTTTCCAGGTACACCCGGATTCTCTGGTCGTGATGGCGAAAAAGGTGATATGGGTCCCTTGGGACCTCAAGGTCCTCCTGGCCCTCCTGGCAAACCCGGTGTAGATGGAGTTCAGGGTCGCGATGGTGCAAAAGGTGAACAAGGCAGTCCTGGCATGGTAGGAATGCCTGGTTTAAAAGGTGAACGTGGTGCTCCTGGCAATGATGGTCCTAAAGGATACCCTGGTATAACGGGACATGCTGGTCGACGTGGTCCTCCTGGACCAGCTGGAATCCCTGGTAAGCTTTATGACGAACCTACTTTTTTTCTTTACTCATAATAACACATTTCATTCTCAGGCGTGAAGGGAGACAAGGGCGAGCGCGGATTGACCGGAAAAGATGGATTACCTGGCCCACGTGGTCCGCAAGGACCGTCTGGAATTATGGGCGTCAAAGGTGATACAGGACCAGTTGGTCCACCAGGAGCGGATGGTATACCAGGTTTAGAGGGAGAAAAGGGAGAATACGGTCCCCCGGGAGCAGATGGTTTACGCGGTGAGCCAGGCGACGTTTCTGAAAAAGGTCAAAAGGGTGAGCCAGGACCACCAGGACTGCGTGGTGAAAGTGGAAGGCCAGGAACTCCCGGATTAATTGGTGAAAAGGGTGTGCCTGGTCTTGCGCTACATGGACGACCGGGTGCTCCTGGTGAAAAGGGTGATAGGGGTCGGGACGGTATAGACGGCCGGGAAGGAACCCCTGGACAGAAGGGTGACCAAGGTTATCCTGGTCCCCTCGGAGCAAAAGGTGACAAAGGTGCAATTGGTCCTCCCGGTGTGCCGGGTCATCCCGGAATGGATGGTAAGCCAGGAGAAATCGGTCTCCCCGGTCCGATGGGTCATACCGGCATAAAAGGCGATAAAGGAGAACGCGGCTTCCCAGGTGTTAATGGACCTAAAGGAGATAAAGGCGAAACCGGTTTACCTGGTTTCAATGGAACACCTGGCGCTAAAGGAGATCGTGGATTACCAGGAGCTCCTGGCCTCAACGCAGTACCAATCACGATTAAAGGTGAAAAAGGAGATATGGGTGAACCCGGTCTTATTGGTATGCCTGGTCCTGCCGGCGAGAAAGGTAATCAAGGTACAGCAGGCTTCCCCGGCGCGAAAGGTGACAGAGGTCTAACCGGTCCTCATGGCAGCCCAGGATTAAACGGAACTCCAGGTCAAAAAGGTGAAATAGGACCTATGGGGGACGTTGGCGTTCCAGGCTTAACAATAAAGGGTGAAAAAGGCTTGCCTGGGCGTACCGGTAAAAATGGACGGGAAGGTAATTTCATACACGTTATACTCATACACTCAAATATCGTAAACTTAGCCCCATATTGTTATTTTAGGTGCTCCTGGCCCCGCTGGTCAAAAAGGAGAAAAGGGCTTACCTGGTCTTCCCGGAAATCCTGGACCTGAAGGCCAACCTGGCCCTATTGGCCCTCCTGGTCCAAAGGGTGAGCGCGGCTCCATGGGATCACCTGGCAGGGATGGTGGTGATGGCATGCCTGGTGCTGCAGGCGTTAAAGGCGACATGGGCTATCCTGGACCCAAAGGTGAAATGGGTTTGCCAGGACTTCAAGGTCAAAAAGGCGAAAAAGGTGACTACGGTTTAATGGGAGCTCCTGGCATGCCAGGATCGACTGGTCAAAAGGGTGACATGGGTCAACCTGGACTTGATGGCCGCCCTGGTGGTGCCACCAAGCCTGGCTCACCCTTCGCGCCCTTTTGACCAAACTAGACTTGATGGCCGCCCTGGTCCTGTCGGAGCACCAGGTGAAATGGGTTTTACTGGCCCGAAAGGACGTGACGGCCGTGATGGTTTATCTGGTCAAAAGGGCGCAAAGGGTGAGCCAGGCATGGTGCCCCCACCAGGGCCGAAAGGTGAGCCAGGATATCCAGGAAGAAACGGCCAAAAGGGTGAAACAGGCCCTCCTGGTCCACGCGGTCTGGTTGGTCTCAAAGGCGAACGCGGTGAAAAAGGAGAACAAGGTTTAATTGGTTTGACTGGCCCAATGGGACGTCCTGGTCCGAAAGGCGACCAAGGACTACCCGGCCCCGTAGGTCGAGATGGACCACCAGGTCTAACAGGTGGAAAAGGCGATGCCGGCTTACCTTGTTCCGCAGCTCAGGATTACCTTACTGGAATTCTGCTAGTGAAGCATAGTCAGTCAGAAGAAATTCCACGATGCCAACCAGGTCACATCGAATTATGGAACGGATATTCTATGCTCTATATCGACGGTAACGATTACGCTCACAATCAAGATTTAGGATCTCCCGGGTCTTGTGTGCGTCGGTTTTCAACACTGCCCGTCTTATCGTGCGGACCCAATAATGTATGCAATTATGCTTCAAGAAACGACAAATCATTTTGGCTCACAACTTCAGCACCACTACCAATGATGCCAGTACAAGTCCAAGACGTCAGCCGTTATATATCTCGTTGTACCGTATGTGAAGCACCATCGAATGTGATTGCTGTGCATAGTCAATCGATCGAGATACCAAATTGCCCAGCCGGTTGGGAAGGTCTTTGGATCGGTTACAGTTTCCTAATGGTAATTTCAATTCAATATTTGATAAAAGAAATAAAAACAAATTATTTTTATTCTTAGCACACTGCCGTAGGTAACGGAGGTGGCGGTCAAGCATTAGCTTCCCCAGGCTCCTGCCTGGAAGATTTCCGAACAACGCCATTCATTGAATGTAATGGGGGTAAAGGTCAATGTCATTTCTACGAGACCATGTCCAGTTTCTGGTTGGTAACACTAGAAGATTACCAACAATTCCAGAGACCCGCAATGCAAACCATCAAAGCAGGGGAGCTACTGACGCGGATTTCGAGGTGCCAAGTATGTATAAAAAATTCATCATAAGCAAGGGTGGTCCCTTCTCTCTCCCTTTATGTTCACCCTTAGCTTATATTTCCACCTGGTCGCTATCCTTTTTTGTTTTCATAACTACTCTCTCTCTCTGTTTTTTTTTTTTAATTAACCTTAAAAAATATATCGCTAAAAATTTCTTAAATACGAAACAGACAATATACACATTCACAACATGAAATGAATACTTTTGCTAAGTAATCGAATGCCAAACATGTTAAAATAAATGTAAAAATTTTTACCGAATTAAACTAAACACCAACACCAATACAATTTAAATATAAAACAGTGCATATATAACTTTTTATAAACGAATTTAAAGTTCATTTTTAATACTTTTTTTTAATTATTTTATTATTAGTGTTTTTTAACTTAAGTAAGAAGCAAATAAATAATTAGAGGAAAAGCTAATTGTGAAAAAAAAAAATGAAATTATAAAGATATAACGGATAATATTATATGAAGCGAATTGTAACTGAAAATATTTCAATTCAAAATAATATGGTAATACGAAAGATATTTTAATTAAGAAATTCCAAGCCAAAAATTATAACATATAATGAAGTACTTGTGACGAATATTAAAAGAAAGAAAAAACAATTTTAATATCATTTCTTTTAATTTATATTAAAGAATGCATTTTTTTTCTCTCCTATTTCCCCTTTTTTTTTTTTTTTTGTTTTAATTATAATCTGACCAATAACTGCCATACAGTTTTCTTCGTATGTAATTAACTGTTTTATTAACAAAAAAATCAAATCAAGTCGAAATAAATGAATGCATACAATTACATAGAATCCCTAATCCCTAACGAATAAGTTGTAATATTTTACATTATGTATAAATTTAACATCAACAAAACCAAAAATATAAATAAAGAAATTCTCATTAAAAAAAAAAAAAACAAAAGTAATAGTGAAGCGACTTTATTATCAAATATTCCGAATTAAACGTACATGCAAGCATGTGCTTCGCTCTGACTTAACAAACTATAGGCGTGTGAGCAAAAGTAAATAGAGGACAAACTTTATCTTGCAATCGCAATATTGGGTGCAGGAAAGGTTTCATCACTTTCATCAAAATTTAAATCCTTTTTTTATACTTAAATAAATTTCTTTATATCAAGCACATGCCACGTTGATCGACAATGTTTCTTGCTAAAATTCTTACGCGTCCTCTGTAAAATTACTGAGATCTCTGAACTGAGTGATTTTCACAGATCTTTTTTGTAATCGGTTTTACATCATTCAGCGAGCTCCGCATAGCTAAGTTCTCTTAGTTACATCGAAGATATTCTATACTCTGCCATTACGGCGGCGGGAGGCGATCATTTTGCTATTTGTCAACTATGGAGGCTTTACCTCAACTGCTTGTTTTAATCGCATTATCTGTTGATAGTATTATTTTGATAATATAGAGCAAATGTGGAACAGCTCACGATGTACGGTTCGTTTTCAATCCCATCAAACACAAAGCCTTACCCTACCAAAATGATTTAATTTCGATACGTCATTATAATTCGCTGATGACAATTTGATCCATTAAATTTTTCGTTGCCTATTCGTGGCACAGTCTTAGGTAAACAGTTAAAAACTGTTTGTTGATCAATATTTAGTTCCACAGCCTGCGAAACATTTTCGTCTTAATCGAAATGATATGGTAAAACATAGTAAGCTTGTTTCGCAGTTTAGATTCATTTTTAAGAGACAATTACTTTCGGTTGCACTAATAAATCTCACGATGTTTTTTATTGTAATTATATATGAACTATTATCTTCCATAAGCATCATAACATTAAAATTACGCGACTTTAAAGCCATCTATAGTGAAAACGCCAAAATTCTTACTAGTTCAAAATCAAGCGTTGGGTTCAAGTAACCCAACAATCCTCTTCGAAAACAATTAACCCTTAATTTTTTATTACTACGATTATTATTATAGCTAAGCGCTATAGGTGTAGCACATTCGTAGTCGGAAAGAAATGGAAGAAAAGCAAAATATAGGTGTGGCCTCAGTCTGGGAGGAATGTGCCCGTTCGGTAAATCTCAAGGTCTTGCACTATAGTTACGGCAAGACACCAAACGCAATGAAATTACGTTCTATCGCACTGAGAATTGAACGCAGCTATAGTGGGTTGACTATTTGGCTATGTGGTAAACCCAAACGTGAGGTTTCCTCTTCGCAGCTTTGAATCGCTTAATAAATCTACTGAATTGTTTTTTAAACTACATACGACATTTTTTTATATTTTGTCTTTGGTAAGCAATTGTTATTCATAGGATATTGTGCCAGCAAATGTCGACGTTACGCACGGACTAATGCCGCAAAATCGTCACGATATTTGTGCAACAATACGGATGTGCATGGCTAGTAAATGCTCAATATTTTATGAATATTTAACATTGGGCGTCTAATAAAGAAACTTGAAGGGCGCAGTGCGAGAAGTTACAAATTTTACTTCTAAAATCTACATATTGGTGATCATAATGTTTGTGTAACGCCAGGCGAAAAAAAGAAAACCGAAAAACCGACTTAGGAGACGGAAAGTCTCAAATTTTGTGCTTGTAATAGTGATAGTATCATTAATGTTTCCAAGGGTTACCAATAGAAGAAATGGACTTTACAAACCTAGCAAAGTAAAAGTCTGATAACAATGAAGTGCCCACAAAAGTCAATAACATGAGACTTTTAGAAAATAGATAATTTGAATAGTAAGAGGAGAAAAAGTAAAGGAATAAATTACATATAACAAGTAAAAATATTATAGTAGGACACCGCCCACTATTAAACACCCTACACCACTTTGCTTGAGACAGTGATTATTATAAGGGACTTTTCAAAATACGGCGTTATATAGGCGATGGTTGAAAAAGTGGTCCGATGAAAACATTTTCAATAACTTTCGTCCGTAGGCCAAAACATGTAGGTGTACTAAATTTTATCAAAATATCTTAAGTATTACGATCTCTTTGGTTTTCCTCCGAATCAGTTCACAGATCGTCCCAAATTTTCTACGTACTCCTGCGAAATATGAAAATCATAAACATGTCGTATTATTATTATTTTCCTCCTCTGGCTGACGTTGATGTTTTCAAATAGATACAAATTTTCGACCGTTCTTGGTGCAATCCCGAAAGACTCTAATCACAATGAATCCTTTTCTTACCTTATAAATATTAAAAGAAAAAACTACATTAATTTGGATAGCGTTTAGAATGGCAACCACCTTCCATTAAGTGTCTTAATAATCTTAACAAATTTTCACCCTCAACACGTAGAGGCAAATGTAAAAAGCCGGTAATAAAAATAATGATAAAATGAAGAAAAAAAATGTAGTAAAAGCATAAAACTGAATTCAAATTGAGGGCATATTATCATGTGGGTTTCATGGAAGAAAGGGAAATGAGGAGAACAAAAGATAAACTCCGTAAAAATGCGAACTGGAACTGGAAATACAATGACAACAAATTAATACGATGTTAAATAGCACTAGCAACGACAAGTGACAAGTGCTGCAGGAGCGCTTGCGTTAATATACATATATCTACATATACTTTCATTCATATACATATATATATATGCGTATGTATAAACACACATAGGGGTGGTTAATATCTTTTTTTCAATAACCCATCCATATAATATTTCGTGTAGATAAAACGGTAGTTGGTTTTGTCAGAAGTCAAATTGGAATTGTAAGAGTTAGACGTGAAAATCGTATCAGACAGAAAGAAAAAAAAAAAAAAAAAAAAAAATTAGCATAAGAAAAAGTCAAATTTCAATAATTATTAAATCAAATAATTGTGTGTTAACATTTTTAAGTTATTTTTTATGATTTGTTTTTTTTTTTAAGTTACCGTTAAGCACAAAAATTGCAAAATTGAAAATCGAATGCATAAAATTGAATAGTTCTTTGAAAGATTTTAAATAAAATTTTGATGCACTTGCTTAACCAAGTGTCCTGAGCGGATGTCATCGAGCAACCCCTAAAAGGTTAAATAAATGCAATTGCATACGCGTATACAATTATTCATCAACTTCCTTTACTTACCCCGCTACGCACGTATGTACGTGTTGGTGTTGTGCTTATAAGAAAGTTTAAATAAATTCTCTGAATGATTATCGTTTTGTTGTTGTTCTTCCAATCAATCTGCCTGTATTGTCAGCGTTTAGTGTTATACATTCATGACCGATGGATCAATCCGAAAAATGTGCGCCTATTAAAAGAAGCAGCAGAATCAGCTAAAAGTACGAAAATAGGTCCAGATGAATATCAAGGATGTCAAGTGAAACGATCCAGAAAACGAGGTTATGTTTTGAACTCGAGCAGTTCAAATGCGTTAGGTGGCAACGAGTATTGTCGTTTCTGCGCTAATACACCGCAGGGCTACTGCCGTCATCATTTTCATTTACAAGAGTTGCATATGCATAAATTACAACAACAAAAGGAATATAATAACAGTCTGTGGTGTTCGTTGGGTAGAAGTTTTGAAAGGACGGCAGATTTGCGGCAATTACGTAGAATAAAACGTGAATTAAAACGTAATTTGCAACAACAAAAACAGCAAAACATCCAACCAATTCCTTTACTATCAAAATACAAAAACGTTGAAAGTCATTTTTTAGCACAGGAGGAGCAAACTTCACCCACAGATTCCGGTTATCAGTCCAGCCCATTGACTTCCCCTTCAAGTGTTATCAGCACCACACACAGTGAATTCATTTCGTTACTGTCACCTGATCATGCTGGTTTAATATCGCCTTCACCTTTTGAGGACCGTCAAAGTGCGTTCGGTGTTAACAGCTGCGGTCCAGCCTCCCAAAGTTTTGTACCTTACGATCATAGAACTGGTTTATCTACCACATACTTGTGAAAATTTTTGCCTTTGTTTATTTGCTTTTCCCTCTTTGAAGAAGACTTTAACAGATAATCTATTCTACAAGACTTGTTGAAAGATGCTCAAATATACAAATATTGATTGAATTTGAAGACCAATTGGGTTTTAACAACCCCCACCTGCATATACACCTGAATAGCGCTATTGAGTTTAACAAGAAAACACTTGAATCTATTCACAAAAGTACTTGAAAGAACTTAGCTAAGTAAAAAAAAAAAGAAAAAAAGAAATTCCCAAGCATGCCTGATGAATACTAATAACCGCTGAAAGGGCATTTATTAAAAGCACAAAAGCAAAATTACAATATGACTTCAAGTGAGAGTAGCACCAGTTCGTCACGAAACAGCACACCGCGCCATCGTCAACGCTCCAATGCTAGATCAGCGAATAATTCGCCTACAACATCGATCCTTAAGCGTAACGCTATGTCTAGAAAAGCACTTGTACCTCTAGAACATGGTTGTGAAGATAACTGGACTTGGAGTCGGCGACATCGTTCCAAAGAAGTAGTATTAAGTGGACCCAATGACCGTACTGTGCATTTCCATCCGAATTGGAGTAAAGGTACTGCCGGTGTACAAGGTAAACGGCCTTTAAATAATGGTCGTTTTTATTGGGAGTTACACGTCTCGCAACGTATATTCGGTACAAGCATTATGTTTGGTATCGGTACCAATAAAGCACGCTTGCATGCAAATTCATTTCGTAATATGTTAGGCGAAAATGTACACGGTTGGGGTCTATCCCATAAAGGCGTACTATGGCACGATGGTATTGCGCTGCTTTATACGAAACGATTTAAAGAAAATCAGGCCACAGTTATTGGCATATTATTCGACGGTATCGAAGGGACATTAACCTACTATAAAGATGGTAAATGCTTGGGCGTAGCATTTCATGGTTTAGACAAGGTAAGCAGAAGGAAGACCAGAACAAGAAAGTAATTTTCTCTCTCTGTGATCCATAAAGATTTATTCATAATAGATTCAAGCTTCTTCATCCCTCATCTCTCTTCATTCCTCATCTACTTTCACTTCTAGTGATTAAACAATTGCCAAATAAGAAGGAAAATTCGGAAGAAGAGTATCAAGACATAAATTTCGTTTTCTTGATTGATGAAACCATATATGATGATTAAGAAACCATATGCGAAGATTTTCCGTTTTTCTAAATTAAAAGAAATTTAACAATCCCAGATTAAGAAATATATATTTATGGCGATTTTTAACAAACCCCATGGCAAATTCACTCTATTTTCAGCAAAACTAATTATCTAATTTTAAGGAGAAAATAAAATCGTGATTTCTGTCCTAAGAAATAGCTTAAGGAAAATTACAATTATCATTCGCAAAGTTAGGTACTTTCAATCTATCAATCTGTTCACTAAATTATTCCTTCAATTTTAATTTTATTGTCCGAAAGAGTCTCAAAATATTTGTAAGTGTTTCTTCTTCGCCAAATTGCTTCTGTTTTCAAAGAATTTGCATTGAATTACTCGAAAAGGTGTTGATCAAGTCCTCCTCTTATTGTAATTAGTTAACTTTATACTGCCCCTCGCATACAAGAAAACGTGGATATCATAAAGTGTCGCTTGCGGGGTAAATAACTAGGTTCTCAGAGAGACCACTGTGCTATTTGCTGTCACAATTCCAATCCGTGGCAGACACAAGCTTGATACATGTCCTTTCTTGAGAAATGTTTAATACAAAACACTGCTATTAAAGGACTTAATTCGCCAAATGTGTATCCAGTAATGTCACTTCCTCTCTGCCACATTTCATTCGAATGTCCTTTATCGAGATTTATTGACTGCTCAAGAACAGGCATGATTACGAGCACGTGAGGGCTTTGATACCTACATTGTATTCTATAGCTATACAAAGTACATCAAATGTAAATAGTTGCCCTTTATCTTTTCCATATTCGTTCAATAATATGCTTCATTTTGTAACCTCCAAATACCCTTGGGTGTTGTTAGATGTACAGGCCCATATAATCTAGTTATCTGACGCCTTTTAATTAATGAGTAATAAATATATAAATATGTATTTATATGCAGACATCGATTTAAAAGTCAATATTCAATTCTACAAGCTCATATTAATTGTTTAGTAATCACTTCCATCCGCCAACCAGAGCAAATACCACCATCATCTAGACTTTCATAAACTCCGCCCGCTCTTTAACCATGCATTGCCTTCGAACCTGTTTATATATATATATATATATATATATTTACATTTTCAGATTAAGGAGCCCTTATACCCAGTCGTCTGTTCCACAGCAGCCAAAACTGAAATGACATTAAAGTGCGCACGTCGCGATTTTGTCAATCTACAGGATCGTTGCCGTGCCGTGATTATGAAACATATAAAAACCCGCCAGGATTTAATACAATTGAAGTTGCCAGCTATTATAAGCAATTATTTAGCGGAAGTTCTAGGCGATTACACACCGTTAAGGCAGGTGGATAATTATGATTTGTTATTTGATTTTTAGATATATGTGCTTTTAATTAACTGAATCAGCGTAATTAATGTTAATAAGATTTTAAAGGAGAAGAATTGAAAGAAAAGGTCTCATGATAACATTTACAGTGCCATGATTTAGATAAATTAATCAGTAATTAATTCTCGCTCATTTATATATATATATATATATATATATATATATATATATATATATATA